>NC_044321.2:422878-437878 GCF_007474595.2 Lynx canadensis | reverse complement strand
ACACGCTGGGGCTGGGGCCACATCCCGAACTCTTATGAACCTGTTTCTGCGTGACATATTTCACTACCCTTCCATGGATACAGGGTCTGTTTTCAGGGACACGAGAATGTGCTGGAAACACATAGGGGTGGTGTTTCCAGACCACGGTGAATGTGCGGGCCGCCCCTGACTTATATAAACGGCCATGTATGTATTGCGTGAATGTCACCCCGATTTTAAAAAGTGCATTAAAACAATTACAATGGGTCAACAATTTAAAAATAAAAAACGTTATTAAAAACTTAAAAAGCCAAACCAAGGGCGCCTGGGGGGCTCAGTTGCTTAAGCGTCCACCTTCGGCTCAGGTCATGATTTCACAGTTTGTGGGTTCAACCCCCGTGTCAGGCTCTGTGCTGACAGCTCGGAGCCTGGAACCTGCTTCAGATTCTGTGTTTCCCTCTCTCTCTCTCTCTCTCTCTCTCTCTCTCTCTGCCCTTCTCCTGCTCGTGCTGTGTGTGTCTCTCTCTCTGTCTCTCGCTCTCTCAAAAATAAATACACATTAAAATACAAGGCAAAACCAAACAAACATGCAATTCCTTAAAGCATAGCATACAACAGCACGGGTGCAGAGAGTACAAATGTGGCCCTCTGCTTGTGTTTGTAAATAAAGTTTTATTGACACAGCTCTGCTAAGGAGCACACAGTGACCCCCAGTCTGGACCAGAAAAGCCTGGGTGTCAGAGAGCAGCTGTCTCTGTAAGTAGCAAGACTGAATTTCAGAGTTGCCTCATTACTTTTAAGCCCCTGAAACGAAAAACTCTTTCATCCTGAAAAATCCTCATTATCTGCACAAGAACGCAAGCTGCTTTTTCTTAATCTTCAGGGAGTCGAGCCCGCGGTAGATAAAAGGCAAAGTTGCATTGTCTTCCAGGCTTGCCGATAAGTAGGCACAGGGAGGCCCAACCTTTGCCCACATTCTTACGTGCTTCGAGGAGGAGAATCCACGGAGCTTGAGCCCCAGTGCTGGCCCCATGGCTCGTAATTCACCTCAACATCCCATAACTCTTGATGGATTTCGTGGTTTTGCCCCCAGTCCATTGGATCCGCTTGAATCGTGGTAAAGATCCTGTTTTCTGTTGTTTGGACGTCTGCTTTCATTTGCTTCTAGATGGTTCCCCTGGATTTAGCAGCTCTGCGCTGATGACGTGTCCGGAGTAGACGTGGTCTCATTGTCCCCCATGTTGTTTCTGGTTTTGGTGAGGACACTATAAACTCAGCCTCTGGTTTTGTTATCATTGTCCACAGTGATGCAAAGAAATGAGTAATGGGACTGAGTCACAGGGAACGAGGAAAGGAGGACGGAGGGAGGGGGGAGGGTGGGAGGGAGGGAGGAGGAAGGAAGGAAGGAAGGAAGGAAAGGAAGGGAAAGGAAAGGGAAGGGAAGGGAAGGGAAGGGAAGGGAAAGAAGGAAAGGAAGAGAAGGGAAGGGAAGGGAAGGGAAGGTGAGGGAGGGAGGGAAGGTTTTCTTTGGAGGGATTCGTCCCGGTTTCCTTCCAGGGAGCTCCTCCTGCATTCCCTCCTTTCCTTTCCTTCCCTATTCCTTTTTTTCTGTTCTTTTCTTCCTTTCTTTTCTTGTCTTTGTTTCCCGTAGGACATGAGGGAGGGAGAAAGGAAGAAACCACAGGGCACTGCCTGGGCTCACAGCTGATGGCATGTGGGAGCCAGGCCTCGTAAGGTCCGTCCAGCACCGTCTAGGACACATAACACGGCCCCGTGTGCTGACGACCCCCTTGCACACCTGTGGCGCCTCAAAATCCCCTTCCCTCCACCGTGACAGAGACTCAGAATCCTTCTTAACACATTTTGCAAGGCGGCCTTCCTCACTGGCTGCCTTAATGCAAACTGTGAAAACCGCTGCCAGCCTCGGTCCCGGAAAGTCAAGGAAGGCTTCCCCAGTGCACGGCGTGGCAGCGGGTGCCTCAGGAGTCACACAAGGACGGGAGCAACGGGCAGGGGGCAGAGGAGCCTCTAGCATAGAAAAGTCAAAGCAGAGGGTCGTGTGGTCCGAGTGCCAAGGTGCAGATGCCCGTGGGGGCCTGGGCAAGACCCCACCTCGTGATGCGTGGATGTCCGTGCTCCTGACGAATGTACTGCGAAAATATGCGAGCGCTGCAAATGGTGGGGCTTCCAAGCATCCCTGGGCTGGTGGCCGCATCTCTCCCATCTGTGCCCCTGTCCCCACGTGACTTCCCCTCTGCTTTGTCGGTATTTCTCCTCGGATCCTGGGGTTTCCACCAACAGCAAGAGGCAGACCCCACAATGGGAAAAGCCAGAAAACATCTGTATCACAAGGGCAGAGGGGTCTGGAGAGCATTTTGACCTATAACTTATGTAAGTGAATGATTCAGTCTTCATGCAGGTCAGCCCCTCATGCCAAAGCCCCTGTCACCCACCAGGCTTATGTCACTGAGCATCATGTCCTCAGGGTCCATCTATGTTGTCGCAGGTACAGAATGTCCTTCCCTTTCAAGGCTGACTCATCCCTCCCTCCCTCCATCCATCCGTCCGTCCATCCATCCATCCATCAACCCACCCACCCACCCATCCATCCATAATCCATCCATCTCTCCATCCATCCATCCATCCATCCGTCCATCCATCCATCCATCCACCCACCGACCCACCCAGCTATCCATCCATCCATCTATCCATCCCTCCACCTACCTACCTATCCATCCATCCATCCATCCATCCATCCATCCCTCCATCCGTCCATCCATCCGTCCGTCCCTCCATTCATCCATCCATCCATCCATCCATCCATCCATCCCTCCATCCGTCCATCCATCCGTCCCTCCATCCATCCATCCGTCCCTCCATCCATCCATCCATCCATCCACCCACCCACCGACCCACCCAGCTATCCATCCATCCATCTATCCATCCCTCCACCTACCTACCTATCCGTCTATCCATCCATCCATCCACCTACCTATCCATCCATCCCTCCATCCCTCCATCCGTCCATCCGTCCCTCCCTCCATCCATCCATCCATCCCTCCATCCCTCCATCCCTCCATCCGTCCGTCCCTCCATCCATTCATCCATCCATCCACCTACCTATCCATCCATCCATCCATCCATCCATCCACCCACTGACCCACCCAGCTATCCATCCATCCATCTATCCATCCCTCCACCTACCTACCTATCTGTCCATCCATCCATCCATCCACCTACCTATCCATCCATCCATCCATCCATCCATCCATCCATCCCTCCATCCCTCCATCCATCCGTCCCTCCATTCATCCATCCATCCATTCATCCATCCATCCACCTACCCATCCATCCATCCATCCATCCATCCATCCATCCCTCCATCCGTCCATCCATCCGTCCCTCCATTCATCCATCCATCCATCCATCCATTCATCCATCCATCCACCTACCCATCCATCCATCCATCCATCCATCCATCCCTCCATCCCTCCATCCGTCCGTCCCTCCATTCATCCATCCATCCATCCATCCATCCATCCATGCACCTACCCATCCATCCTTCCAAGCATCCATCCATCCACAGATACATGGATGGCTTCCTTCTCTTGCCTACTGTGAATCATTCTGCTCTGAACTTGGGGGTGCAACTATCTGAGTCCCTGCTTTCAATTCTTTTTGGTAAATACCCAGAGGTGAGATTGCTGAGTCACAGGGGAGGGTTCTGGTTTTGAGGGTAATGGCTCCTCCTTGCCAGGTGGCCGTGATACCCAGTGGGCTGCTCGCATCAGCCCTCATGCAGGGTCTCCCACAGAGTAGATGCTAACACACGTGTGTTGATATGATTGCCTCTTAACAGCAGAAATGTCCAAGCGAGTGCCTTCGGTGCAAGTCTGTGGCCATTGTCCCTTACTCATCCAGAGTGTAAGGGTATAAATGCCAATACGTTCAGGCTGAACCATTCCCCCCCCCCCTTTTTTGGAAATGTGTGAATAAAAACAAATGCTCGGCAGCTCCCAGACCACTATTTACTTCACCTTTATTTCATTATTTATGTGCTATTCCCAGTATAATAACATGAAGCATGGGTTGTATTATGCGATGGAAATTTTATTATTTATACACAATAAATGTATTCATTAATAATTGACTGAATTACATAGACAGCACACAAATAAATATAGCAAATTATTAATTTATAACACACTGGAGGGATTTATAAAATTCCAGTAAATACAGTCTTTAATCAACTATAGACTTCTAAAAAGCTCTTTATATTAAGGTTCAGATCTTGTTTATCTATATCCACTAATTAAATATTTATATATTTTCAGAGTAGCACATAGGAGCTACATTTAAAAAAATGGACGCTAAGATATCCTTTTGGAAAAGATTCACTGCCAAAGAGGAACACAAAGACATTGGGTGAGTGAATGGATTCGCTGTGACTGAATATGCAAATTAAGATTCTCCTCCTGTGTCTAAAGTAGGAGCACTAAGGGGCGCCTGGGTGGCGCAGTCGGTTAAGCGTCCGACTTCAGCCAGGTCACGATCTCGCGGTCCATGAGTTCGAGCCCCGCATCGGGCTCTGGGCTGACGGCTCAGAGCCTGGAGCCTGTTTCCGATTCTGTGTCTCCCTCTCTCTGGCCCTCCCCCGTCTCACTCTCTCTCTCAAAAATAAATAAACATTAAAAAAAATTTTTTAATAAAAAATTAATTAATAAAAAAAAAAGAGGGGCGCCTGGGTGGCGCAGTCGGTTAAGCGCCCGACTTCAGCCAGGTCACGATCTCGCGGTCCGTGAGTTTGAGCCCCGCGTCGGGCTCTGGGCTGATGGCTCAGAGCCTGGAGCCTGTTTCCGATTCTGTGTCTCCCTCTCTCTCTGCCCCTCCCCTGTTCATGCTCTGTCTCTCTCTGTCCCCCCCAAAAAAATAAATAAACGTTGAAAAAAAAAATTTAAAGTAGGAGCACTCAAGTGAGCTAAGATACCCCCTTTCTTGATAGCCCATTTGTAGACGCTAACTCAGTGTTAAATGTGTGCACATTCCAATCCATGTGTTTTCCTACCCTCCGCCCATTTTTTTTTCGTATTATAAGAATTGAAACTAAGACACGGGATGTGAAGCTACACGAAAAAAAATGCAGTAGGTAGCCTTTTCGTCTCTTGTGTGCTGGGGTCTTCGTGACTGTGCCTGCGACAGCGGGACCCTTTAGGGGGGTAAGAGACCGTGTGTGTTGCTGGGGGGGGTCTACCAGCAAAATGACAAAGACGTTGACATACACGTCCTTTCTGGGTCAGGAACCACGATAAGGACGGGACCTGCTGGCTGCCATTTTGCACAGAGGCTTTCACAGTTATGCCTCATGCACAGAATTTAAATGAACCCTATTGAGACACCCATTTGGGAGGCCCATTGATATGCTCACAAACTCCATGGAACAACTCTCGATCCAACTTGGTGAAGACACTGGGCCTCAAAGGCAGCTGCTCGAGGGCTCTCGTGGCCACGAAAAGCCATGGAGAGGTCCTGAATCGGTTTCACAACGGATGTGGAGGGATAAAGGGATGTGACGGGTGGAGAGGGCCGGGGCACCAGAAGGCACAGGTAGAAGACAGAGTGTCTGCACTTTAGGGGAGCTGAACCCCCCTGGGGACATCTCATCTACAAGAAGCCTGGTCCAGGAGAACCAGCCGTGGCCAAGCGGTGATGGGCAGCTGGATGTCTTGTGTGCCTCATGCCAGTAGAGATCCTGTGCCCTCTGTAGACCCCTCGGAGGGCAGCCGGGAGACCGCCTCCTTAAAGGCGAGAGCCGCGTGTACCCTGGGTAACACGTATACCCATCGTCCTGGTGGCGGGATTTAGATTATTTCTGAGTGAAAGTGACAACCAAGATCTACACCCCAGGGAACCCCCTGACTGCTCCCCTGTTGAAGAAACTTCTCACAAAATTACATGTTCCCATCTGCCTCACGGAGCCATTGCCAAAACCATCCAGGAAGGAGTCTTTCCCGCTCAGGTGTTTCATGAGAAGATAATACGATTTCATGTGAATAGAAAAACACCATGTTTCCCCAAAAGGAACCCATCAGAGTCTCTCTGTCGTAACCTATTGAGCGAGAAGAAATGCACACGGAATCAGCCCCTTCAGAAACAGCCGGGAAATACAGAAAAAGAGTGTGTTTTCTTTGTGCCTGACACGCGATAAGTCAGAACACATCTTCGGACTCAGGAAAGGATTGTGCAAACGTGTTTACCAACGTGTGAGGGTGTTACGATGTCCTTGTAAAACCACGTCTCCTCTGCTCTCTCCAGATCCCACTGGGTGTGGGGGGTGTAGGCAAACTTACCTGACAGATCCTCTAACATTTGATGAAATGGTCCACAGGCCCCCCCAGCAGCAGAGGACGCTTTCTCTAGGACGAGGTGCTTGTTTTGAGCAAAGGAAGCATTCTTTCTTTCCTTGTCTTCTATGAGGGTCCCGGGGCTGCAGCAATAAAAGTCCAAATCAGGAGACTGGAAACAATGGGAATTTATCCTGATACAGCTTTGGAGACCAGGAGAAGTCTGAAATCTAGGGGGGACAGAGTTGTTGAGAGTCAGGCAGGACAGGACCACTGAGATCCACGAGGGGCAGGACCACTGAGATCCAGGCAGGGCAGGACCACTGAGATCCAGGAGGGGCAGGGCCACTGAGATCCAGGAGGGGCAGGACCACTGACATCCAGGCTGGGCAAGGCTGCTGAGATCCAGGAGGGGCAGGGCCCCTGACATCCAGGAGGGGCAGGACCACTGAGGTCCAGGAGGGGCAGGACCACTGAGATCCAGGAGGGGCAGGACCCCTGAGATCCAGGCAGGGCAGGACCACTGAGATCCAGGCAGGGCAGGGCCGCTGATACCCAGGAGGGGCAGGGCCGGTGAGATCCAGGCAGGAAAGGACCACTGAGATCCAGGAGGGGCAGGGCCACTGAGACCCAGGAGAGGCAGGGCCACTGAGATCCAGGCAGGGCAGGGCCTCTGAGATCCAGGCAGAGCAGGGCCACTGAAATCCAGGAGGGGCAGGACCACTGAGACCCAGGCAGGGCTGCTGAGATCCAGGCAGGGCAGGGCCACTGAAATCCAGGAGGGGCGGGACCCCTGAGATCCAGGTAGGGCAGGACCCCTGAGATCCAGGCAGAGCAGGGCCACTGAAATCCAGGAGGGGCAGGACCACTGAGACCCAGGCAGGGCAGGACCCCTGAGATCCAGGCAGGGAAGGACCACTGAGATCCAGGCAGGGCAGGGCCTCTGAGATCCAGGCAGGGCAGGGCCACTGAGATCTAGGCAGGGCAGGGTTGCTGAGATCCAGGCAGGGCAGGGCCGCTGAGATCCAGGTAGAGCAGAGCCGCTGAGATCCAGGAGGGGCAGGGCCGCTGAGACCCAGGCAGGGCAGGGCTGTGCTCCCTCCAGAGGCTCCTTCCTGCCTCTTCCAGATTCTGTGGCTCCGGGCGTCCTTCAGCTGGTCTCCACATCCCTCCATTCTCTGGGTCTGTCTTCATGTGGCTTCTCCTCTGTGACCATGTCCTTTATCAGGACACCTGTGATTGGATTTAGGGTCTTTCCACAACACTTTGTTATGGCATCCAGAGAAAGCGAATACAAAAGGGAAGTCGTTCAGTCCAGAGGACAGCTGACACCCTCCCGAATCTGACAAGGAAAAAATGCCTTCCTCCAGCATCCCCCTTTTCCGGATCTCAGTTGGAAAACTGAACAAAGTCTCCCGGTATTCATACCGGGGGCTCCCAGTCACAATACAAATATGCTTTGTTCTAAAACGCTAAAGAGGTTAAAGGCGGGATTTGAAGATGGGGTGCGGGGGGGGTGGGTGAGCGTGACGTTTCTTTTCTCGGAAAGAAACAGGGACAGAAGCCTCGAATACCAGCACGTTGGTCCGTATCTGTCAGGGATGGAGTGTTCGCTTGGAACCCAGACATCAGGCATCGCTCTGGGGTTTTTATGACTAGTGACATTTGCGTGAAACCTGTTTCTGGGCTAACGGTTTCCCTTCCGTTTACGTGCAACCCCTGCAGTGAAAAGCGTTGTGAACAGAGCCCGTGAGGGGAACCGAACCACCCCCCGTCTGCCGCTTGACCGATTCGAGTCAGCGCTCATTACGCTTTCCATGATGGCAGTCCGTTCCCCAAAGTGCCTCCTGTTGCCCCAACAAAGCACGAGCACTAGACAGGGGTTACAGTTGTGTCCATAAGCCCCACGTTGATCGTGGGATGCTCCGAAGACTTCGTGAATTAATGCCCAGCCCCCGTCTTGGTCGCAAAGTGTGCAGCTACATCGTTGCTTCCAACCCATCTCAATCCCACCCAGCCTCTGCATCGGGTTTTTCCAATATGGCGGCCCCTTGACCCACCATCACCACCGGTCTCCAGAAGAAATGCAACGTCACTCCCACGGTTTGATCTACTTGGGTCGTGTCTCTCCACCGTGGCCTTTGGCGTTATGTCTCAACATGACAGAGCCTTCATTATTCTCCTGGAGACCCCTTCACTTTTGGATACAGCCCTTTAGATCTGCCCATCCGTCCACCTACTGATTATGTCCCCTGCTCCCCATGGCCCACCGTGTGTCCTACTCTCCTTCTTTCCCGTCCTTTAGGCTGGTTCCTCGATACAAACCAGACCCCATCCCTCACTTCACCAGCTTCCAAACAGGCACCCAACCCCACCAACCCCAAGTACATAACGAGATGCGTCATGGCAGCCCAAGAGAACTGAGCGATCTTTCGAAGACACAGAGGGAAACACAGTGCGAACACAGCCCTCCAAGAAACATGTACAATGTGGTGGCACCCAGAGAGAAGGGTGTGCAGACAGTGCCGTTCATGAACTCAGTCTCAGAAAGCTACGCAGCAGGATCCGCACATGTGCACCCAATCTCCCACACACCCCTGCGTGCCCCCGCATGCACCCCTGAGCAGAGCGTGTGGGACATGTGGTCTCAACATGTACCCGTCCTCTTGCCAAGTGATCTCATGTAATTTATGATCTCTGGGATTCCTCCATTCATCCATCAGCAGAGACATGCTGGTGGATCTTAATGATTAATGCAATAAAGACAAGGTTTTCAGGGGACTCAGGACCATCCCAAGTCGTCTCATAACTGCTGTATTGATCGTCAGTACGATTGACATCTCTGATATACTAGCCTGCTCTCTGCAATCCCAGACTGTCAGGTTTCTAGGGTTTGTGACGATTCCTGCTTTGGATGTTTAATAGATGAGGGTGACTGGATGGTTGGATGGATGGATGGATGGATGGATAGATAGATAGATAGATATAATGGATGGGTGGATGGATAGATGGATGGATGGATGGATGGACAGAGAGAGAGAGATGATAGATAGATAGATAGATAGATAGATAGATAGATAGATAGATATAATGGATGGGTGGATGGATGGGTAGATAGATAGATAGATAGATAACATGGATGGGTGGATGGATAGATGGATGGATGGATGGATGGATAGAGAGAGAGAGAGATGATAGATAGATAGATAGATAGATAGATATAATGGATGGGTGGATGGATGGATAGATAGATAGATAGATAGATAGATAGATAGATATAATGGATGGGTGGATGGATGGATAGATAGATAGATAGATAGATAGATAGATATAATGGATGGGTGGATGGATAGATAGATAGATAGATAGATAGATATAATGGATGGGTGGATGGATAGATAGATAGATAGATAGATAGATATAATGGATGGGTGGATGGATGGATAGATAGATAGATAGATAGATAGATATAATGGATGGGTGGATGGATAGATAGATAGATAGATATAATGGATGGGTGGATGGATGGATAGATAGATAGATAGATATAATGGATGGGTGGATGGATAGATAGATAGATAGATAGATATAATGGATGGGTGGATGGATAGATAGATAGATGGATAGATATAATGGATGGGTGGATGGATAGATAGATAGATAGATAGATAGACATGATGTGTGGATAGATACATACGATGGATGGATAGACGGCAGCTCGCTATTGAAGAGTGATTATTGCTACACTAAAAGACAGACCAACTTTTAAAAAAAAAGTACAGCTTTTTGCCGTTGTTACGAAAGCTGCAGATTCAACCACGTGTTTCCATCTCCCGATTCTGCCCATCTGTTGTCTCTGTGCTTTTGAAACAATAACTGTCCCCTTGCCCACCCAGTGCCCTCTTGTTACCACCGCTGTGAGCTCCTGATGGCTGGAGAACGCCCTCCACCCCGACCTGGTCTTCCTGGAAGGTTCACCTGTGCCCCGGGGCGTCTCGCTTCTGGGGGAAAGCGAACCGGCTGAGATGGGGACCCCACGGCTCTCCGGAGCTCCGTCCCCATACTTGCAGGAAGATGCCTCCTGCCTGTGCACCCGCAGACTCCAGACCCTCCCCGTGGTCAGGGAGAAGGTTCCCATGTCAATCAGGGTGTCAGGACCAACCCTGTGTCCCGACCTGAGGGCAGGGGGGACAGCTGCAAGTGTGCTCACTTAGTCTCACTTGCTGTAGGTGCAACACGCCCTCCTTGCGCCAACCACACGGAAGCCGCTTTGGTTTAACGGCCCCCCATCTGTCCTCACACGTGTCCACATCCACGGGGACAGGTGTCCTCCGGCATTCTGCCCACCTTCCAGAACCCCGTCCCTCCTCATGGGGACTCTGTGCTCTTTCCGCCCCATCGTGGCTTGGTGTCGATTCTGTCCACGCTTGTGGCAACAACGGAGCAGGTAAGAACCCGCACAGCAAAACCCGGCCTATTTTCTATGGTGCGCGGGAGCCCGGGGCGCGTCCTCCTCCCAAACCCGGAACCCCGTGGTGCATCCCACGACAGACTGTTACCGGAGCTCCCCGGAAAGTAGCTGTTCCTGTGACCCTATGGGTTGGGTTAGGAAATAAATAGATCGGCAAGGCAGCTTAGCCGATTTGGGGTGCATTTGGTTTTCTGACAAGAGACGTGCTCTGGTTTCTACAACGGGGGAGAAATGCTCCTGCACAAACAATACATTCATTCGACTGCTGCTTGAAGGTGGTGCTAAGGACCTGGGGCAGCTTCTTGGTTCAGAGTCCCGTCTGTGCACCCCTCGGCACTTGAATCCCTGATGTGCTGCGTTTCGGAAGGTCTCCCTCTTGCCCGCGACCCCCGCCTTGCTTCTGCATTTTTGGGGGTTTGCAGGGCTTTTGTCCCCCAGGCACAGGGCGGGGGCTCGGCTCCCAGATGCTGGCTTAGGGAAAGTGTCAGCACGGCGCTCTCTGCTCCGTCCAGAGTGGAGGACGGGCAAGCTGCGAAAACACCAGACATCTGGACGCTTCAACTTTTAGCCCCCAAATCCCTGCCTGCACTTGTCATAACTCAGCCGGCCCCCCTCAGCTCCCGGCCGTCGGCCCCTAAGTTGGAAGGGGACGGGGGTGGGGCGGCGGGGGCGTGGCTGAAACACGCCAAGCTGCCGTGTTAACGGCAAGCGAATCGGAAACATCTGGAGTAATATTTCGGCGAAATATTCCTGAGTTAGACTGAGTGGGGTCTTTGGAAGAGACCATGGCAGACAGCAGGAAAACGGTCTTGAGACGTGGCGTTGAGCGCAGGGCCAGCCCCGGCGGCCGCGTGTCGGAAAGAGAAGCCTCGCTTGGAACTTTCTAGGCGTTGCACCTGTCTGCCTTGTCGGTTTCCCTCCGGCGTTTCCGGCATCAGCCCCGTGTGGGCGCCCCAGGCGCCCGCATACGCACGTGGCGCCCCTGCAGCCTGTGCCAATGTCCTGCGGTCTGTCCTCCGCGTGGGGTGCCCCCTGTTGCTCCCCACTTCTACCGCGGATATTGACGTCCCCTCACGAGTCTGTGCTCACGTCGGGGCTTTGATACTGAGGCTACAACGTGCTCCCAAACCAGGAGATGCTGGGCACGGACAGACAGGGTGAGGGGCAGCCGTGAGTTTGGGGGGCTGGCTACGGGCTGGCAGGTGCTCAGAAGGGGAGACACGGGCACGGGGGGCGGGCAGGTGCGGGCACGAGGGCGTGTGGCCAGGCGGCCGGCTGGAGGGCTGGCGTTCCTGCCCCAGGTCCGTGCTGGACCCCCCTGCCCCGACCCCCACACACCCGGCCGGGCACCATCCAGGCAGCTGAGGACAGGGGAGCCCCTCGTGCTCGGAATCGCCCCCCAAGACCTCCCCGTGGCTCTCGGGCCACCCTCGCAGCCCAGACGGACCCACGCTCTCTCTTTTATCCGCCAGCCTCCCCGCTTCACGGCAAAGCTGGGAGCCTGCGGGCGACCTCCCCGCGGGCTCCGAGCTGCCCTCCCCGCCCTCCGCCTCTAGGAACCTGTGCCAAACACCCTTCAGTCTGGCAGTGCTGTGCGGTTTATTATTTTAATTGGTGCCGGGCCCCTGCAGGTTTACAACCCCCGTGTTTACACTAATGGTGCTTTTAATAAGACGCCTAAGACCTAACAGGAACCCAGGGCTCTATAAATGTTTTAATTCACACAAACCCACCCACGCACTTCCATTTACAGCCACTGTGGTCAGGACATAAAGTCCACGGCCGTCTGAGCTGCATTTTCTGCCCCCCTTCGCCCTGCCTCTCCGAGAACCTCCCCCTCCCCCTCTGCTCCACGGCCAGCCCAAGCGTTCGGGGTTTTAAGGGGGCACTCCGGGCAGGCCGGGGGTGAACGTGCGCCAGCCCCGAGCCCCACCACGGACGGGGGGCCTCGGAAAAGCCGCCTGCACCCCCCAGACTCGACGCCTGGCCAGGACGCCCGAGCGGAAGGCGGGGTGCATGTGGGACCGGACGTCCCGCGGTAAGGAAGGAGGCTGTTCGGACGGGAGCCCAGGCACAGCCGGCACTCGGAGCGGCTGCAGGGGGGACAGTGACGAGGAGCGCAGGACAGGACAGGACGCAGGTACGATGTCCGAGGTCCTGAGTGTGGCCAGGCTTCCACACTGCGACTCGGGGGCTGTCTGCTGCGGTCACAGGAGCCTGTCACTGTCACCGGCCAGGAGGCACCAGGCAGAGGTGAGGAGACACTGTTTGCACGACAAGCATTTCTGCAGCCCATCCGATCCCGCCCTTTTGGGCCAAAGGGACATTTGTCTACACGACTCTACCCATTTGCTGCAACATCATGGATGCGTTTGCTCCAGCCGCTACGACAAATACGCCAGACTGGGGGGGCTCAGATATGGATTGTTAAAAAATTTTTAATGTTCATTTATTTAAGGAAGAGAGAGAGAGAGTGTGAGCAGGGGAGGGGCAGAGAGAGAGGGAGACACAGAATCCGAAGCAGGCTCCAGGCTCCGAGCTGTCCGCACAGAGCCCCACGTGGGGCTCGAACCCTAAGTCAGAGGCTTAACTGAGTGAGCCACCCAGGCACCCCAACATGGACTTTTCATGGTACTGTAGTCTAGCAGTCTGAGATCCCTGCAGGGCTGAGGCTGGGGGTCTGAGGTCCAGGCAGGGCTGAGGCTGGGGGTCTGAGAACCAGGCAGGGCTGAGGCTGGGGTCTGAGATCCACATAGGGATGAGCCTGGGTGTCTGAGGTCCAGGAGGGGCCCAAGGATGGGAGTCTGTGATCCAGGCAGGGCCGAGGCTGGGGGTCTGAGATCCAGGCAGGGCCGAGGCTGGGGGATCGGACATCCAGGCAGGGCTGGAGGCTGGGAGTCTGAGATCCATGCAGGGATGAGGCTGGGGGTCTGAGATGCATGCAGGGATGAGGCTGGGGGTCTGACCCATGCAGGGCTGAGGCTGGGAGGCTGAGATCCAGGCAGGGATGCGACTGGAGGTCTGAGATTCAGGCAGGGCCAATACTGGGGATCTGAGATCCAGGCAGGACTGAGGCTTGGAGGCTGAGGCTAGGAAGGGCTGAGGCTGGGGGTCTGAGATCCTAGGGAGGGCTGAGGCTGGGAGTATGACGTCCAGACAGGGCCGAGGCTGGGGGGCTGAGATCCAGGCAGGGTCAAGGCAGGGAGTGTGAGGTCCAGGGGTGCCTGAGGCTGGAAGTTTGACATTCAGGCAGGGCCGAGGCTGGGAGGCTGAGATCCAGGAGGGTCTGAGGCTGGGAGTCTCAGATTCAGGCAGGGCTGAGGCCTGGAGTCTGAGATCCAGGCAGGGCTGAGGCTGGGGGTCTGAAATCCAGGCAGGGCTGAGGCTGGGTGTCTGAGATCCAGGCAGGGTCGAGGCTTGGAGGCTGAGGTCCAGGCAGGGCTGAGGCTGGGAGTCTGAGAACCAGGCAGGGCCGAGGCTGGGGGTCTGCGATCCAGGCAGGGCCGAGGCTGGGGGTCTGCGATCCAGGCAGGGCCGAGGCTGGAGGTCTGAGATCCAGGGAGGGCCGAGGCTGGGGGTCTGAGATCCAGGCAGGGCTGAGGCTGGGGGTCTGAGATCCAGTCAGGGCTGAGGCTGGGGGTCTGAGGTCCAGGCAGGTCCGAGGCTGGGAGGCTGAGATCCAGGCAGGGCTGAGGCTGGGGGTCTGAGATCCAGGGAGGGCCGAGGCTGGGGGTCTGCGATCCAGGCAGGGCTGAGGCTGGGGGTCTGAGATCCAGGCAGGGTCAAGGCAGGGAGTGTGAGGTCCAGGGGTGCCTGAGGCTGGAAGTTTGACATTCAGGCAGGGCCGAGGCTGGAGGTCTGAGATCCAGGGAGGGCCGAGGCTGGGGGTCTGAGATCCAGGCAGGGCTGAGGCTGGGGGTCTGAGATCCAGGCAGGGCCGAGGCTGGGGGTCTGAGGTCCAGGCAGGGCCGAGGCTGGGGGTCTGCAATCCAGGGAGGGCCGAGGCTGGGGGTCTGCGATCCAGGCAGGGCCGAGGCTGGGGGTCTGAGATCCAGGGAGGGCCGAGGCTGGGGGTCTGAGATCCAGGCAGGGCTGAGGCTGGGGGTCTGCAGTCCAGGCAGGGTCGAGGCTGGGGGTCTGAGATCCAGACAGGGCTGAGGCTGGGGGTCTGCAATCCAGGCAGGGCCGAGGCTGGGGGTCTGAGTCCCA
>NC_044321.2:417032-422778 GCF_007474595.2 Lynx canadensis | reverse complement strand
TTCTATGCTTTCTTTCTTTCTTTGTTTTCTTTTTTTCTTTGTTTCTGTTTTCTTTCCTTTCTATGTTTTCTTTCCTCCTTTCTATGTGTTCTTTCTATGTTTTCTTTCTTTCTACGTTTTCTTTCTTTCTATGTTTTCTTTCTTTGTTTCTGTTTTCTTTCCTTCTTTCTATGTTTTCTTTCCTTCTTTCTATGTGTTCTTTCTATGTTTTCTTTCTTCTTTCTTTCTTTCTTTCTTTCTTTCTTTCTTTCTTCTCCTAAATCAGGTGCAGTTTCTTAAACTTTCTTAACATTGTGCATCAAAACCGAGTGGTATACTTAAACATCATTAAAGTGGCAAATTTTGTGTTATGTATATGCATAGATAGTACCATAAAGTGGTCCTTAAAAAAGAAAACAATTATCTATCAAAATACAGGAACTCGGTTCACATTCATCGCCACTGTCTGAATGGCTTCTGGGACAGGAACATCTCGCAGTGATGCACTGAGAACTCAGGACTTATCCTTGGTCGGTGGGGGAGGGGGGCAGACAGAGCCCTGCAGGCCACACTCAGGCGGGATGGGGTGGCTAAGAGAGTGGGTGTCCCAGCTGGGACCCCTGGCCACCAGACACCTGTGATAAGTGGACAGACCTCAGGTGATGGTCTCTGGCCCGGGCAGGGCGGCGGGAGCATATCCCGTAACAACCTGAGCGGAGTCGGGGGGTGGGGGTGGGCAGGGGGAAGTGAGCAGAATCTGCAGAACATCTGGTGCTGAGGGCAGCTCACGGCGACCCGGGGCCTTCTGACACGTTAGAGTCTGGATGTCGGCCCGTAGCCCCTTCCTGCCCTGTGCTGTCTCCTTCTCATTACGGGGATTTATTCCCCCTCTTTGTAGTCGCTGCAGCATGTGTCCTAATTGTTTCTTCCACGTGCTGTAAATCTGTCTGCCATCCAGTAAAACATGAAGCCGGGACCCAGCAATTTCCTCTTCTATCTTCGCGGGCCCGGCCGGCGGCGGACCGAGTGTTGAAACGAAATGAAACATGTTTGCACCCCTTCCCGACACGCGGGCCTGCCTCCTTCGCTCCAGGAATTTTTAATATTCGGGCCACAGCCTCCGCATGACGTCATCCCGGGATCTAATTGGAACCGTGGTCTGCGGGGCCGGACCGGCGGCCTCAGGCCGGCTCCGTGCCACGGCCCGCCTCCGGCTCAGAGAGGCTTTAATGCCGTCAAGGCTCATCTGGTTTTATGCAGTCCTCGGCCGGTTCACAAACGCGTCCTGAGGTTTGCATGGTGGCCCCTGAAGAAACGGCTGCAAAGCAGCCCCGAAAGGAGCGATTCTGTGCCACCTGCGCTGGCTGGGGCGGGGGGGGGGGTCTCGTGGCTCAAACACGCCCCTCTATCCCTGTCCGCACCCCAGGCCGCTGCGATCCAGGACCTCGGAACCCGCCCTACAACTTGGTACGGTTCGCTGGGAACGCGCACCGTGGATACTATGTCTCAGCCTGGGTGTCGACAGAGCTGCACGTGACAGTTTGCAAATTGTTTCTATTCTGTGCCACTTGCTGCAGCCGGAGCTCAAGAGTGCAAAAACTCACACGGCAGCTCAGCTCGGATTCCGTGCAAAGCAACCCCCTAGAGGGGCGCGTGCTGATACCAAAAAGTTCTGTGCTGTTGCCCTGAGATTCGAGACTAAGCGCGGGTTCTGTCTTTCATCGGGCACCTGTGTTCATGGCTCGGGTCGTGGGCTTCCCCCCAAAACAAGACACCCCCCTGCCCTCCCCTCTACTTGCCCTCGGGAGACCGGTGCCCCCAGGGGGGGCGGCTTTGTGTGCAGGTCGGAAAGGTCAGAAATCTGACCTCCCATCAGTGCACCTGCACAGACACACCCACCGAAGAACTGGCTGGGGCCGCACCGGGTGACAGGTGTCTCTTCCGGCTGAGGGGTGTCCCCGGCCCCTGTGCCGGGACCCACTGCCTTTGGTGTCTCTTTCCATAAGAACGCGGCTTCGCTGTTTCTCTCGTACCTTCTGCCCGGCATATCCCCAGCGCTCACATGTGAGCACACACACACACACACACACACACACACAACGTGCATTCAGCACGTGACTTTCACATCCCCGACTTCACAGGGAGGCCAGAGGCAACTCCCGCAGCCTCCAGACGGTACAGACAGAATTATGACAAATTGCATAAATATGTGCAAATTGTTCGAATGATGTCATGCGCCCAGGGTCCCCCCGAGCCCGCAGAACGCCGCAGTGGAAGGTCAGCCCAGGACTTGCTCTGCATTCAATTGAGACAATTACATCCAATTTGCTTACATTTACCACGGGGACAAGCCCATCGGTTGATTCCAATCGCATTTACAGGTTTATGTCCCGCCAGGATCGGACTCCAGGGCTTAGCACCCCGGAAGGCTCCGGGACCGGCACGGGGGACACCGTGCACCCCGAGGGGCATCGGAGGCTCTGTCTGGGGTTCCAGGGTCCTGGGGGGCTGCTCTAAGGTGCCAGCGAGGGTCCCCCGGGGCACCCGTCGGATGTCACTGGTCACCTGCGCCCGATGACGTTTGGGAGCGAGCCCGTGTTCCCGAGCGCTTTCGGGGTCTCGGGGCTTTGTTGCTGTCGATTCTCCCCCATCTGGTCGTCAGCCTGGGGGTGTGCTGGGGCCCATGTGTCCCGAGCTACGAATGTGCAGATGTCTTTTCACACCCAGATCCCAAACATGACCCGTTGCTGGGCCAGGCTGCTGCCTCCTGGTCTCTGAGAAGTGTGCACGGGGCCAGGCTCAGCTCTGCCAGGGGGGCCCCGTGGGCAGCCCAGAGCAGGCACCCGCTGGGAGGCCCCACGTGTGCTCCAGTGAGCCCTTGGGGGACAGACCAGAACTGCACCTGCCTTCAGAGTGGGAGCCTCAAAGGCTCGCCTAGACCTCCCAGAGGTCAGGTCGCGGGGTGTTGGGAACAAGGTGGAACCACTGAAGGGAACACAGCATCCTTCACATGGGGCTGGGCTGAGGGCTCCCCGGTTTCCAGTTACGCACCTGCTGAGAAGCAGGCTCCCCGAGCTCTGGGAGATTCCTCACCTGCAACTGGGCACACCTAGGGGATCCCCGCAGGGGCCTGGGTGCGGACCCGCCCACAAGGCTGGTCACCTCCTGGGAGGCTGTTTGTATCAAGCAACCACCCCGTGGGAATCTGGTCACCCAGACACCGCCTGATCCCAGGTCCGCCAAGAAATGAGCAGCCGACAGGACCCCACCACGAGCTGCCGACTGGCTCGCTGCCTCTGGGAGTGATTCACCCACTCTGGATTTTCCTGGACCCCGGGCTTTGGGGGAGGGGCAGGGCAGAGGCACAAGGTCACCAGTCAGGAGCGTGGGCTCTGATCTGCAGCTCCCAGGCTTCACGTCCCCTTCCTGCTGCTTTGTTGGTCCAGCCTCTGGGTCAATGCCCTGCAGCTGAGATGCTGACCCTCTCTTGCTCAGGTCCTCCAGGGCCCCCTACAGGTATCGGGGCCCTGGCCCGACCTGCGCCCAGGCCCAACCTCGGTGCCCTGAATCAGGATGACCAGAGAGAACTGTGGGATATGGGTTCTTCACAGCTCCCTCCCCGCACAGGACAATTGGAAAGTTGTTCCAGAGACGAGTGTCGTGGGGCAGCAGAACAAAGTCCACCCTTCCCCAGCCATGGAGACCAGGAGCCTGAGATCCAGGCAGGGCAGGGCCGCTGAGATCCAGGCAGGGGAGGGCCGCTGAGATCCAGGCAGGGGAGGGCCGCTGAGATCCAGGCAGGGGAGGGCCGCTGAGATCCAGGCAAGGAAGGGCCGCTGAGATCCAGGAGGGGCAGGGCCGCTGAGATCCAGGCAGGGGAGGGCCGCTGAGATCCAGGCAAGGAAGGGCCGCTGAGATCCAGGCAGGGGAGGGCCGCTGAGATCCAGGCAGGGGAGGGCTGCTGAGATCCAGGCAGGGGAGGGCCGCTGAGATCCAGGAGGGGCAGGGCCGCTGAGATCCAGGCAGGGGAGGGCCGCTGAGATCCAGGCAGGGAAGGGCCGCTGAGATCTAGGCAGGGAAGGGCCGCTGAGATCCAGGCAGGGGAGGGCTGCTGAGATCCAGGCAGGGCAGGACCACTGAGATCCAGGAGGGGCAGGACCACTGAGATCCAGGCAGGGCAGGGCCGCTGAGATCCAGGCAGGGGAGGGCTGCTGAGATCCAGGCAGGGCAGGGCCCCTGAGACCCAGGAGGGGCAGGACCCCTGAGATCCAGGAGGGACAGGACCACTGAGATCCAGGCAGGGCAGGGCCACTGAGATCCAGGAGAGGCAGGGCTGCTGAGATCCAGGCAGGGCAGGGCCTCTGAGATCCAGGCAGGGCAGGGCCTCTCAGATCCAGGCAGGGCAGGGCCACTGAGATCCAGGCAGGGGAGGGCTGCTGAGATCCAGGCAGGGGAGGGCCGCTGAGATCCAGGAGGGGCAGGGCCACTGAGATGCAGGCAGGACAGGGCCACTGAGACCTAGGAGGGGCAGGACCACGGAGATCCAGGCAGGGAAGAACCACTGAGATCCAGGTGGGGTATGAATACTGAGATCCAGGCAGAGCAGGGCCACTGAGATCCAGGAGGGGCAGGGCCACTGAGATCCAGGAGGGGCAGGGCCACTGAGATCCAGGCAGGGCAAGGTCTCTGAGATCCAGGAGGGGCAGGACCCCTGAGATCCAGGAGGGGCAGGACCCCTGAGATCCAGGAGGGGCAGGGCCACTGAGATCCAGGAGGGGCAGGGCCGCTGAGATCCAGGCAGGGCAGGGCCACTGAGATCCAGGCAGGGAAGGGCCACTGAGATCCAGGCAGGGCAGGGCCACTGAGACCCAGGAGGGGCAGGGCCACTGAGATCCAGGAGGGGCAGGACCCCTGAGATCCAGGAGGGGCAGGACCCCTGAGATCCAGGAGGGGCAGGGCCACTGAGATCCAGGAGGGGCAGGGCCGCTGAGATCCAGGCAGGGCAGGGCCACTGAGATCCAGAAGGGGCAGAAACTCTGAGATCCAGGCAGGGCAGGGCCGCTGAGATCCAGGAGGTGAAGGGTCACTGAGATCCAGGCAGGGAAGGGCCGCTGAGATCCAGGAGGGGTAGGACCACTGAGATCCAGGCAGGGCAGGGCCGCTGAGATCCAGGCAGGGCAGGGTCACTGAGATCCAGGCAGGGAAGGCCCGCTGAGATCCAGGAGGGGCAGGACAACTGAGATCCAGGCAGGGCAGGGCCGCTGAGATCCAGGAGGGGTAGGACCACTGAGATCCAGGCAGGGCAGGAACACTGAGATCCAGGCAGGGGAGGGCTGCTGAGATCCAGGAGGGGCAGGACCACAGAGATCCAGGAGCGCAGGGCCAGTGACATCCAGGAGGGTCAGGCCACTGAGATACAGGCAGGGCAGAGCCACTGAGATCCAGGGGGCCCGGGCTGTGCTCCCTCCAGAGGCTCCAGGGGATGGTCCTTCCTGCCTCTTCCAGCTTCTGGGGCTCCAGGCGTCCCAGGGTTCATGGCCGCGTCCCTCCCTTCTCTGCCTCTGCCTTCACTTGGCTTCTCCTCTGTGTCTGTGTCCCTCTTCTGTCTCTTACAAGGACACCGTCATGAGATTTAGGGCCACCCTCCTCCAGGATGGTTTCTCCTCAGATTCTTCCCTTCCTCACATCTTCCAAGACCGTTTTCCAAATCAACATCCTGTTTACAGGCTGCAGGGATTTGGATGCAGGCCTGTCCTCTGGAGGTGAA
>NC_044321.2:367032-412032 GCF_007474595.2 Lynx canadensis | reverse complement strand
CCCCACCCCTTGTGCACGCTGCCGGCCATGGGAGATAATTTGCATGTACGGCTCGCCGCACCCCTGCTCTGGCCTCCCCGCCGCCCTGGGAGTGACCAGCTCCATCCATCTCCATCGCAGCGCAGGCCCCGGAATTGCAGCGGGCAGAACCCACTCTCCCCCGGAATCTCTCTTCCCAGCAGCTGCGCAGCCTGGACAAGACCCTCTGCATAACTTCCGTCAATCAGGTCGCAGCAATCAGCCTGGAAAGTCGTCCCATATGTGGGCGCGCCGAGCAGGGGCCCAGGGTCACGGCCGGGACACAGGCCACACCGGGGTTACGGTCTGGACGCAATTAGAGGCGCGCTGCGGGCATCTCGGCGCTCCGGGGACCTGTTGCACGACGCCCACGGATAATTGCACGCGCGGAAATTACTCACCCTGAAATTGCCCGGGTGTGGGGGCTGGGGAGTCTAGGAGGTACTTAGCCCACATGTGTTCCTGGAGGAGGGCGCGGGGAGGAGAAGAAGGGGAGGGGCTGGAGGGGAAGGGGAGAGGGAGGAAGGGGAGGAGGAGTGGGGCGAGGAGTGGGAGGGGCAGGAAGGAGGGGGAGGGGAGAGGGAGGAGGGGGGAGGAGGAGAATGGAGGGGCTGGAGGGGAAGGGGAGAAGGAGGAAGGGGAGGAGGAGGGGAGAGGGAGGAGGGGAGGAGTGGGGCAAGGAGGCAGAGGGGCAGGAAGGAGGGGGAGGGGAGAGGGAGGAGGAGGAGAAGGGAAGGGCTGGAGGGGAAGGGGAGAGGGAGGAGGGAGGGGGAGGGGAGAGGGAGGAGGGAGGGGGAGGGGAGAGGGAGGGGAGGGGAGAGGGAGGAGGGGAGGGGGAGAGGGAGGAGGGGAGGGGGAGGGGAGAGGGAGGAGGGGAGGAGTGGGGCAAGGAGGCAGAGGGGCAGGAAGGAGGGGGAGGGGAGAGGGAGGAGGGGAGGAGGAGGAGAAGGGAGGGGCTGGAGGGGAAGGGGGGAGGGAGAGGGAGGAGGGGAGGAGTGGGGCAAGGAGGCAGAGGGGCAGGAAGGAGGGGGAGGGGAGAGGGAGGAGGGGAGGAGGAGGAGAAGGGAGGGGCTGGAGGGGAAGGGGGAGGGAGGAGGGGAGAGGGAGTGGGGCGAGGAGGGAGAAGGGCGGGAAGGGGGGGAGAGGGAGGAGGGGAGGGGGAGTGGGATGAGGAGGGAGAGGGGAAGGAAGGAGGGGAGGGGACAGGGAGGAGGAGGGTAGGAGGAGAAGGGAGGGGCTGGAGGGGAAGGGGAGAGGGAGGAGGGGAGGGAGAGTGGGGCGAGGAGGAAGAGGGGCAGGAAGGAGGGGGAGTGGGCAGGGAGGAGGGGTAGAGGGGCTGGAGGGGGAGGAGGGGAGGGGAGGGAGGAGGGCCTTGGCGTCTGAGGGTGTCAGGGCGCACCTCTGCTGAGGTAGGGCCCTCCCCCGGCCGCCCTGAGGCCTAGTAACAATGCAGGTGCATCTGTCCATTTCTGCGGGGTCTGTGCCTGGTTGAGCCTCCCACTTCCGCTCAGCTCACGCTCTCACGGTTTGTGGGTTCGAGCCCCGCGTGGGGCTGTGTGCTGACGGGTCGGAGCCCGGAGCTGCTTCCGATTCCGTGTCTCCCTCTCTCTGCGCCCCTCCCCCCCTCACTCTCTCTCTCTCACAAAAGGAATGACCACGTGTCCTGATGGGACTCTCCCCACAAGACCTTCTGGGGCAAAAGGCAGCTGAGCCAAATCTGGGAAGAGAATGAAACCCCACCGCCGGTTCTCCGCAGACACAAACTCCCCAGGAGCCCGGCTACGATCCTCCCTCCGGAAACTCCTCCCAGAGTCAGCCGTCCAGCCTTTTGGAGGGAATGCGTTGCTCCGATATAGCCATACCATTTGGTAGAAGGCGCTCGGCTTCTTTTTTAAAAAAAACATTTTGAGTATATTTATTTGTTTTGAGAAAGACAGAGGCAGCGTGAGCAAGGGAGGGGCGGGGAGAGAGAGAGTCCCGAGCAGGCTGGAAGCCACGAACTGTGAAATCACGAGCTCAGCTGAATCCAACGGTCAGGCATGGTTTTTTTTTTTTAATTTTTTAATGTTTATTTATTTTTGAGAAAGAGAGAGTGCAAGCAGGGGAGGGGCAGAGAGAGAGGGAGACACAGAATCCGAAGGAGGCTCCGAGCTGTCGGCACAGAGCCTGATGCAGGGGTTGAACCCACGAACCGTGAGATCGCGACTGCAACTGAAATGGGACCCTTAACCAACTCAGCACGGACCATGTTTTCTTCTCTATTCGCGGGTCGACGGGCGGGCACTTGGGTCGTTTTTCTACTTCGGCCGCACCCGCTTTAGGACGTGATGCCCGCTGTTCACAATATGCTGTTGTGCCCTTCCGACTTTAGAGGACTGGATCTCGAGCTGTGTGTTCTTTCAGCAAAAAAAAAAAAGAAAAAAAAAAAGAAGAAGAAGAAAGGCAGATAGTAAGCAGATAAATGAAAACAAGGAAACTTTGGGAGGTCTGGGGTGTGTGTATCCCCTCGATTGTGTTGATGGCAGTGTGGGAGTTTGTATGCATTCAAATTCATCAAATTTTACCCCCAGAGTATGTGTAATGTTTTGCATATCGATGATACCTCCATAGAGCTATTGATAAAAATATTGGGGCGCCTGGGGGGCTCAGTCGGTTGGGCATCTCACTTCGGGGCACGTCACGATCTCGCGGTCCGTGAGTTCGAGCCCCGCGTTGGGCTCTGTGCCGACAGCTCGGAGCCTGGAGCCTGCTTCCGATTCTGTGTCTCCCTCTCTCTCTCTGCCCCTCCCCTGCTCACGCTCTGTCTCTCTCTCTGTGTCAAAAATAAACATTGAAAAATAAATAAAATAAAACTGTGTGCAAAATCTTAGCGTAACGGGACTAAATTATAGGGCTTTGCCTTGCTTGGTGTGGGGCAGCCAGGCTCTTTGGAATATTTATAGCCGTACCCCCAACCTGCATCTCACGTTCGTCCCTGAAGCCTGGCTCACGAGTCCTCTCAGCCAGATGAGATGACCGCCACGTGTGCACTGACTCACCTGGCCCTGACAGGTAGGACCGTGCACGGAGGAGGTGGGGCGGGGGTCCGGGGGCTGGTGCTTCCTGTGGTTTCCGGGTCCTGCTTGTAGCATCCCCGTGAACGCTTAGCTCTTGTGTCGTGCCCTTGCTGCTTCAAGGTTACCTGCAGCTCACGTCCACTACTATTAGGTATCGCCTTCCACACCTCTATCCACGTCCACACCTGCCCCGGTTCCACGCCTCTATCCACACGCCCATTTCCATGCACATCAGCATCACTGCTGGGCCCCCAGGTAAATTCCCCACCTGGACTCTCGGCGTCTTCAACACGCCAGGACCCCGGGTGCGTGCGGGGAAGGCGCCTTCAGCCATGGGCATCACTGCCCTCTTGCGAGAGACCATCTTCCCACGGACGTGGCGTTCTCTCACAATCAGCCTCCGCCTGAAAAGTAGACGCGAACCCCTTGAGGGCTTAGAGATGTTCTCATCTGTCAATTGCACGTGGAGATACACAAGTGGCATCGACCGAGGCCACAGCCGCCCCAGACGCCGGCTGATGAACATATGGGCCCCCGAAAGGAAAACATTTATTTTCAGCATTTAAATCGTTATTAAACAAGACACAGCCTGCAAACAGTTCTCGCAAGCGAAACGTGATCTGGCGGTTGGCCGCGGGAAGAGCCCCAGATGCAAACCATTAAATTATCTAAGAATTAAAGCGTTTCACATTTGCGGTCCCACCCATCAGGAAAGCGTTTGATTTGAAATCGTAATTGGCCGATGTCCTTTCGGGGAAATGTCCACGATGCTGTTCATGGAAACAGACAGCACACGAGCCCGGCCGCGGCTTTCCAGAAGGCCACGGCACGCTGGTGTGCTAGCGGCCAGCCTGCACCCAGAGCCGTGGGTCCCCGGAACCACCCGGGTGCCACTATTATGCTTCGTAAACATTGCATTCGTTCAGAGAGAAACTCCCAGATGCTGCGTTTTTCAGATGCAAACCGAAGCCCCCTCCCAGCCTCCCATGCAGACCACATACGGACTCTTTTCACCTAAACAACAAGGTCAAATGCCTCCCCTGCCCGTTTTCCAGAAGGTGCATTGTTACTCTCTCGGGGTTTTGTCAAGAGACGTGTAATGACTCCTTTCCCATCAAGTGAGACGATGTGAATCGCTTAAGGGGGATTGAATGAGAACCAAGGTATTTTATGTTACTGTTTTCTGTTGCAAACAACTGAAATTTATTCTCTCCCGCTTCTGGAAGCGGGAACCAAAGTATTTTAAAGAACAGCCCCCCAAAATCTTGGTTGGAAGGACAGTTTTAACTCCCACGCAGCCTTGGCCCCCATTCACTTATAATTTTTCAGGTTTATGGCTCAAATGCCACATGGATGAACTGTGGAGATTTGTGTATCCTGGACCCCCATCGCCTGTTTCCCTATCCACCCCCCCCACCTCCCCTCTGCTGCCATCATTGTGTTCTTTGTAATTAAGACTCTGTCTTTCTCTTTCTGTCCCTTATGTTCATCTGTTTTGTCTCTTAAAGTCCTCCTATGACTGAAGCCATAGGATTTTCGTCTTTCTCTGACTGACTCATTTCACTTAGCATAATACCCTCCAGTTTCATCCACATAGTTGCAAATGGCAAGATTTCGTGCTTTTTCATCGCCGAGTAATACTCCATTGAATATATAAACCACATCTTCTTTATCCATTCATCCATCGATGGCCATTTCGGCTCTTTCCGTACTTTGGCTATTGTCGATAGTGCTGCTATAAACATGGGGGTGCACGTGTCCCTTCGAAACAGCACACCTGTATCCCTTGGATAAATGCCTTCCAGTACAATTGCTGGGTCGTACGGTCGTTCTATGTTTACTTTTTGGAGGAACCTCCATACTGTTTCCCAGAATGGCTGCACCAGCTTATTCCCACCAGCAGGACAAGAGGGATCCCCTTTCTCCGCATCCTTGCCAACAGCTGTTGTTGCCTGAGTTTTTTTTTTGATGATTATTTTTGAGAGAGAGAGACAGAGAGTGAGCAAGGGAGGGGCAGAGAGTGGGAGACACAGAATCGGAAACAGGCTCCAGGCTCCGAGCTGTCAGCCCAGAGCCCGACGCGGGGCTCGAACCCACGAACCGTGAGATCGTGACCTGGCTGAAGTCGGATGCTCAACCGACTGAGCCCCCCAGGCGCTGTGTTGTTGCCTGAGTTGTTAATATTAGTCATCCTGACAGCCGTGCAGTAGTATCTCATTGTGGTTTTGGTTTGTGTTTCCCTGATGACGAGTGATGTTGAGCATGTTTTCATGTGTCTGTTGGCCATCAGCATGTCTTCTTCGGGGAAGTGTCTGTTCATGTCTTCTGCCCATTTCTGCACTGGATTACTTCTTTTTTTACAAGGGAGTTGTAGGAGTGCCGGTATGTTATAGACATTAGTCCCTTATCAGATATGTGGTTTTCAAATACTTTCTCCCATTTTGCAGGTTGCCTTTTCATTAAAGTTTAATAGAAAATGTCATTTCATCCAGGAAAACGGCACTGATCACATTTCTCAAATGCAGAGATAAGTCCAGGGACAGACGTACAGTACGAGTTGGAGTTCTCAGTCCTCTCCGGGAATTTAATCAGCGAACCCAAGACTGACAGAGAGACGTTCACACTGTTTGAATCCCGAGTTTTGGCGGCTCGTTTTCCACCAAGTTACGTTGTGGAGGATGTCTGTCTGCAGCAAGAGAGCCCAGTGTGAAACACAGAGGGAAGCAGAGAGCTGAGAAGGTTCCAGAAACTCTCAGGGGATCCCTGAGGAGCTGTCCATCCCTGCTTGATGGGACTGACCATCCGGGGCTCCCTTGCGGCTATGAGTGGCCACGTGATGACCTCTGGGCCCAAGAATGAGCTCTTCTCCACTTTTCCCCCTGCTGGTTAGAAGGCAGTCGTGAGGGCTGCAGTGTCTGCAGCTATCTTGGGGCCCACAAATCATAAACAGAAATGTGTCAGGCCAATAAAATTCTCCTTAATTGCTTAAAGAGTAAGAATGATCTCTTCTCCACTTTTTCCCCTGCTGGTTAGAATGCAGTTGTGAGGGCTGGAGTGTCTGCAGCTATCTTGCACCACGAGTAGGAAGTCTCACACTGACGACGGTGCAGTGACAACATAAAGGATACCTGACCTCTTGGGTTGTTAACAGCCTGCCTTCCTCTCTCTGGCCTCATATCATGACACAGAGAAATAATTTTCATCTTATTTAGATTCTTACTTGTTTGTTTGTATCATAATGTGTTAAAACTAACCCAAATTCATGTCTGTGTGTGTGTGTGTGTGTGTGTGTGTGTGTGTGTTGTCTACCTGCTTCATTCACAGCCCCTGGCACTGCACAACGACGGGGACATAGGAGCTTTGAAACTGCATTGCAATTTCCCCATCAGGGTCCCTATCATGCTTTCTGAAAGGCCCTCAGCATTCGTGTTCTTGCCCTTTGCGTTTGTAAAAGGAACACTCTTCTTTCTTGGAAGGGAGTGACTGAGGCTTTCACAAGACCCTCGAGCTGTGTTTTTCTTACATCAGACGCGGAGGCTCGGGCCAAGCAGCGTTTCCTGGCCGTGAGCACTTCCTGCCTGCACTAATGGTTTCGTGCCCCTGAGGATTTTCTGTCACCTGAGCCTCCCATCCCCAGAATAAGCTCCATATGACCTCACACTCACGTCCACACACCTTGCTCTGCAATCTCAATGCCCCTCCTTTACTCGGAGCAAAAGGAGGCAAAACCTGGGGCACAAAGGAAGCAGCTTTAAGCCTCCTTCCCCTTAAATAGCCCTCTGGCCCGTGAGACCAGATGGGACCTCACAGCGTGTCTGCCAGTTACCCTCTTGGGACAGTTGGCACCTGTCCAGTGCTTACCCACAGAGCAAAACACATTTTCCATCGCTGGTCTCCCACGGAGAAATTCTACGCGTTTTCCCACGGCATTCCCCGCCCTGTGTGGGGTGACCCCGTCTTGCCTCTGCACGCGTGTGCCTCCCAAGAGCTTTGCACAGCCTTCTGCGAGGCCACCGTGCTGTTAATCCCTGTGGGCATGTGCTCCTTCCCTGAATGACTGGTCAGCATTTATTGAGCACCTACTGACGACTAGCTGCTGGTCTAGGCTCCCAAGGGAGACAGCCGAGTGAACAGCAAAGGGAAAACAGACCCCTTGACCATCACTCCATCCAGGATGGCCTCCATCTGCTCACATGACTGACACACACGTGTGTGTGTCTAATGAGACACGGGATTGCACCCACATCGATACAGAGCCCCTGTGCGCCCAGCCCGCTGCCCTGGTCATTTCCCTGTGCGATGCAGGCTTGGGCTTTCCAGCACGTTGCTCACCAAAGCCATACTCTTTCCAGAGGTTTCCCACACAGGACACTGATGGATGACTCCTGCCCCCACCTGAGCTGTGCCACGAGGAGGGGGGTGCTGCCAGCGCTGGATGCAAATACACTAACGAGGCTTTAATATTTGCGGCATACAGAGCGGGTGTTTGCAAAAACAAACGTGCGACGATAACGTCTCGCGGAGAATATTGATAGAAAATCAAAGCGTCCTCAAGCTGGCAACCCTTCCTTCCCATCCGCAAGCCTCTTTAATTAATTTAAAGATCTCCTCATTGGAACACACAAATGAAAATGGTTATTAATCAGGGAAGCTTTCAGGCCACAATCAATCATTTCTTATGTAAACCACTGTCTTGTGACCCGAACTGGGTGTGTGACTGTGGAGAAGTGATTTATATCGCTAAGTGTCTCTATTTGTCCTTGAAACCCGTTCCAAGTGACTGAAAGTCTCACGGTGAACAGCTGTATGAGCACAGCAGGAAAAAGGCAGCACAGATTTTTGTAAGCCCCCTTGTCCCTGGCTCTCAGGGGTGGGCACTGGGGGGATTTGGAGGGGAGACCCACATGAGGGGCACGACACAGAGTGGGGACAGCTGGGCCATCCTGTGGCATGGCCACACCCATGCCCACCCATGCCCACCACCCCAGTGCGAAATGCCCACTGTGGTGCAGACAAGGAGCCCTCACACCTGTTTTCAAGAGTGGCTTTGGAAGCCACCTGTTGTCATGTAGAATGACGCATAAGTATAAGTCAAGACAGTTGGACATAGAGCCTATAAATGGAAAGACAGGATGCCATGGAACCCTAGCCCTGTGACCCTGACCCCATTTACAAATTTTTTTAATGTTTTTATTTATTTTTGAGACATAGACAGACAGAGCATGAGTGGGGGAGGGGCACAGAGAGAAGGAGGCACAGAATCCAAACAGGCTCCAGGCTCTGAGCCGTCAGCACAGAGCCCGACACAGGGCTCGAACTCACAGATGGCAAGGTCATGACCTGAGCCGAAGTCGGACACTCAACTAACTGAGTCACCCAGGCGCCCCTCCCTGACCCCATTTTAACACCATCTTCTGAGCCTGAGATCTCCAGTTACGTGGAAACTGTCCCTGTCATCTCCAACCCTGAAGTGTACTATTATTAATTAGTACTATTACTCATATTTAAAAAAAGAAAAGCGATTGGGGCACCTGGGTGGCTCCGTTGGTTGAGCATCACACTCTATTTCGACTCAGCTCATGATCCCAGGGCCGTAGAATCAAGTCCCAGGGCTCCTTGCTAAGCGCGGAGCCTACTAAAGTTTCTCTCTGCTAAAAGAAAAAGAAAAGGGATTGAGGTTAGTCATTACACTGCAGCCACAAGAAAGGAATTTGAGCTCACAGATCCTGTGGCTGTTTCATTGAACCACCAGGCTGCTGCTGGCATTTGTTACAAGACACACCCTGTACTTTTATACCCAGTCCATGTATCCTGCAGCTTCAGACTCAGGACCTTGTTGGGATTATTTGCCTGGTGCACAGACCCAGCCCCCTGCTCTTGAACCTGAGTCTTTCTGTTCGTCCATTCCCCCCTGATTAGGGATATCAGGCCATAATGAGCTACCCTGGGGACTCTCCAGTTCTACTCATGAGCCCTCTGGCCCCTATCCTATTGTGTTTGTATGAGGGTTTTTTTTTCCTTCTTTTTTGAAGAAGAGTATTTCTAAATCTGCATTTTTGCCCTGTACTTGCGTGAAGCCTTTCTTACCCAAAAAAGACCCCACAAGAGAGTCTATGTCAGGGTTCCTAATTTCAGCACTATTAACCTGTGGGCTGCATGTTAGTCATTTCAGGCTGTATAACAAAATATCACCGATGGGGAACCTTAGATAACAGACCTGGATTTTGCAAAATCCTGGAGGCTGAAAGTCTGAGGTCAAGGTGACAGCATGGCTTGGTGCTGAGAAGGTTCTCTTCCTGGCCTGCAGACAGATTTATTCTTGCTGTGTCCTCAAATGGTGGAAAGAATGAGGGGGGCGGCAGGAGGGAAAGATTACAAAGACACTAATCTCACTGCGGGGGCCCCACCCTCAAGCCTGATCACGTCCCAAAGACCCTACCTCCTGATATCATCCCATTGTGGTTGGGGCCTCCATATATGAGTGGGAATGGAGGGGGACAGAAGCATTAAGTCTGTAATAGGGTGAGATAGTTCTGTGGTTTGGGTACCGTCCTGTGCATTGTAAGGTATCGAACATTATCTCTGCTCTCCAATCACCGGAAGCCAATACCCTCCTTGCCTCTATCGTCACAACCAAGAGTGTCTCCAGACCTGGCCAAGTGTCCCCTGGAAGGCACAATCACCCCCTGGTCTAGCTTAAAGGGGACCAGTCTCTACCTCTTTGCTCCCTCTGGTTGACAGAAAAGACGCAGAACAGCACTGCATGATGTAGGATGACAGTGTCCATGATGCTGTCCCTCTTCTAGAGCTATGTCCTGGGTTTGAAACTTCAGGGGTCAGAGAGGAAGGGAGACCCAGGTCAGGCTCAGGGACAAGATGTTGGGGGAGCCTAAGGTCGCGAGAGACTCTATAAATACCAAAATGCAAGGGAGTGTAACAGTCAGCTCTGTGGCTGCCATGACAGGCACGTCCCTGAAGGAGAACGGCCACCGCGTGGGTCACACCATTCAATGCTAAGAGAGTCTGTGGCTCACGTACCAGGGCAAACATGGACAGTGGCTGGCAAGCTCCCCTAAAGGAAAAGTTGTAAGTAACCATATAATTTCCTGTCTGAAAGGAACAAAAAATCATCACAGAGAAGAGATTGTCTTTGACTCAGAGAACATACAGCATCTGTTGGGAAAAGAGTCTACGTTTAGTGATTCATATCACAAGCCCTCCACCTTCACCATTTATCCAAAAATTGCAATAATTTGGACACCGTATTCTAAAACACCTCACCCCTGTCTTTCTAACAGGCACAAGAACTTGCAAATCAAAAAAAAAAAAAAAAACACACACACACACACGGTGCAGGTGACCATTTGATTCCCTTCCTGAAAAGGGGCCCCACACATCTCCGAACGTCACCCATATGAGGACTCCTATAAAAAAAGTCAATGCCACAAAAAAGGACACCCCCTGATTCAGACTTGGTGACCATTGCGTAAGGGCACCGTTGCATTTTCCTTCTGCTGTGTGGCAAAACAGGAGACGTTTTCTCAGGAAATCAATACATAGGTCGATTTCCAGAAGAAGAGAGAATCACTTCCAGTTAGAAGAAATTAAAAGCACTTGCAATGGGTATGATCGTTACACATGATCACTGTCATATATTTTCCTCGGTAAATGCTTACAAATTATTACTTCAAATGGTCGTATCCGCCCCAAATGAATTTCTATTCTTCACAAACGTCCTTTCCAGGTGGTTTGCGGGTTCAACATTGTTTTCTTTGGTTGGTCTGAGTGGCAACGGGGCTTTGTGCCTGCCAGAACCCCATTCCCCCAAGAACCAAACAGCCTCGTGGGATGTCACCCCAAGTGAACTATTTATAGGTGAAACTGATGTCCTTACAATGTGCTTTAATTTGGGGGAACCCTCCTTTGCCTTCAAAAAGGCGCTCTCTCTGTTGAACCCCAAACCTGATTTCCAAGGAAATGGCTAGCTTTGGTCTCAAATGTTGACCTCGGTCTGTGAAATGATGTGTGTGTGTGTGTGCGTGCGTGTTTCCACACCTCTCTGGGGAGCGCTGTGATCACTTTATTATTTATAGATTAAAGCACATTGTTGCTAATTAACAGTGTTCTAGTTGTCGGTGGGTACGTCTGCTGGCTTTGATGTTTTTCTGATGTTGTATTTTGGGAATTCTGTAGGCTGTTCTGCTTGGCATAGTTTTGGACCTGGGAACCTGAGCTTCTGAGCAATTATTTAATGCACCATGATATTGATGTGTGTCCATTATCTCAAGACATATGTCACCGTATCACTTTCTGAAAACTCCTTCTTTTAGGGTCAACAGAAACGGGTTCTCGGCACTCAGAGTTCCCACACCACGTGCTGGATTGTGCAAACCACCTCCCGTCCTGCTCACCAAGCCGTTCTTGGAAAAACGGCCCATATCCAGGCACAGAACTGTCCCAGGAGGACCTCACTGAGAGAGCTCCAGAAAATCCCACCAAAGGGCCAGCACGTTCTTACTTTGCTAACCAAGGTGGGCATCTTGACTGAGACACACACACGCCGTCCTTCCATCAGCACATGTGATTCCCTGGTGCGGTAGAGTTGAGACGACATGTATAGGTTAAATAGGGTCGCTTTCCCTAAAATGTACGCCCACCCAGAGCCTGGAATTGGGGCCTGATTTGGAAACAGGATCTTTGCAGATGTGATTAAGTAAAGGATCTCGAGTTGAGATCATCCTGGATCAGGGAGGCACTAAATCCAACTGATTCTCATAAGAAATGGGAGAGGAGAGACACAGACATAGAAGACAAGTCATGTGAAGGTAGAGGCAGAGACGGGAGGGACACGGCCACAAGTCCAGGGATGCCTGGAGCCCCAGAAGCTGGAGGAGGCAGGAAGGACCCTTCCCTAGAGCCGCTGGAGGGAGCACGGCCCTGCCCTGCCTGGATCTCAGTGGTCCTGCCCTGCCTCAGTCTCAGTGGCCCTGCCCCGCCTAGATCTCAGCTGTCCTGCCCTGCCTGGATCTCAGTGGTCCAGCCCCTCCCAGATCTCAGCAGCCCTGCCCCACCTGGATCCCAATGACCCTGCCTTGCCTAGATCTTACATATTTGGTCTCCAGAACTGGGAGAACATGAGTTCCTATAGTGGTAAGCCACCTGGTCTGTGGTATTTGTAGGATTGTGACAAGACACCAACACAGCTTTGTGTCATTTCTGCCACATGAAAACAGTGGGCTGGCCCCAGCTGGTTTCTTCACAAAGAAACATTCAGCCTACTTGGCCCAGCAACGAAGGAGCTGGCTGATTCGTGCAGCTACAGAAAATATGCACACCTACCTGGGCCAGTGGACACACATTCAGAAATCTGACCAAGTGGCCACGGGTGCTTTTATAGCTAACTGTTAGGGGAAAAAGAGAGAGAGACTTGGGTATGATTGGTTCTTCCCAAAAAATATCACATGAACTGTATTTGTCTGTAGACTCCAGAACAGAAGGCTGGGTAGAACATTCATATCTTCAAGCAAATGCAACTTTTTTAAATTGACAGGATCTCCATTCATTTATAGGATATACTGATACTATACGTCTCTCTTGATGTGCACACACACACACACACACACACACACAGCAGACTGAAATCAACATGGCTCCAGTAACAGCTCAGAGGTCTCTATTGCACGTGTACATGTTATGGTGTGTGTGTGTGTGTCCATGTGTGATAAAGATTGTGTGTCCATTGGGGCAATTCAGGTAGAGGACGGAAGACAAATGCATCTGTGTTTCACCCAAGATAGACAAAGTTGGTTTGGGTTAATGTTGGGATGCCATTGGACATGGGGGGATGGTGTCATTGTTGTTCCCAGGTCCAAGCTGTACAGATGTTGGACGATCTCTCTAACCCAGAATCCCAATCCTCTAGCCAAATGTGTCCAGCTTGTGGGAAGCCAGGGATCTTGAGTGGGGAGACGTCCTCCCTGTGCCCTTAGGACACCACCTCCAACACCCACACAGCCCAGGTTAACACCGAGCCCCACAGACTGGGAGAATCTTCCTGGAAAAGCAGAGCCATAGCATGGGAGAAAAGTGGAGTCCAGTCCGGAGACTGAGCATATCTCCTTACAAATGAACACAGTCATTTCTGGATAGATACGACTGATGGATATACCAGCCCAACTTCTGAGTTGGGTTTGCATGACGTCATGATCCCTCAAAGACTGATGAATCCAATGGGAATTTTCCTGGCTCCTGTCACAACAGACCCCAGACCAAGGGCGCACATGTGCTCTCTCCCAGTTCTGGAGACCAGGAGTCTGAGATCAAGGTTTCTGCAAGGTTGGTTCCCTCGGAGCCCCATGAGGAAGGGATCCGTTCCGTGCTTCCCTCCGTGGCTTGTAGGCCGCCATCTTCTTGCCATTCCGCCTAGTGTTACCTCTCTGCATGCGTCTACATCCGAGTTTCCCTTTTTAGGGGTACCGGTTGAATTAGGGCCCGCCCTAATGACCACATCATAACTTCCCTAAGTGCTTCTGCAATGACCTTGTTTCTGAATAAGGCGCCATTGCGATGCACCAGGGGTTAGTATCCCAATGCCATTTTGTTGGGATGCAATCCAACCCACATCAAACAGGTCGCAACGATACACAGACTGAATCCACAAGAAAGAAAATAAACCGAAACCCAAATGCCTACCCTGTACTGCTGGTTACGTGACATCCTTTCTTTCTGTTTTATAAAATATAATTTATTGTCAACTTGGTTTCCATACAACACCCGGTAGCTCATCCCAACAGGTGCCCCCCTCAATGCCCATCACCCACTTTCCCCTGTCCCCGACCCCCACCCCCCATCAGCCCGCAGTTTGTTCTCTGTATTTAAGTGTCTCTTAGGGTTTGCCTCCCGAATCAGGAAACTATGACATCCTTTCTTAATATTCCTTCCTTCTCAAGAGGGTCTCAAAACCTTCTTAGGTCTTGTAGCAATTACAGAGAGTTGCCTGAAGCCTTAAAGCCTCTGGGTTTCCTTGGGTCCCTGGAAAGGCCTTTGGTTGGGGGACAGGGTGTTCTTAAACCTGACGACTCTGGGGGAAGCATACATTTTAATTGTGCATTGCTGAAGGGCTGACTGTGGATCTGATCTTCATCTGCCCCAGTTGGAGGACGCGGTAGGCGTCTGATCACAGCGAGAAAGCGAACCTGTTTGCGGCTTCAATGTGTGTTCAATAGCGAACCTGTTTGCGGCTTCAATGTGTGTTCAATTTTCAGTCCCGTGAAACTGGTTTTAATTTGAGAATGTAGTGTAGTGTTTCCCCTCTCTAACTTTTCAGTCAGAACACCCAGATTTCACGGACAGCAGAAATTACAGACACTTTTCTTGTCGATCTCATTTTGGTTCCTCTCCCCGGCGTCCCTGATGAAATGCTCCCTCCCCTCGTCTGAAGGGAAATTCGAGATTCCCTTACACGGTAACACGTTCCACGCTTTGATTTTCCTGATGGAAAAACATGAGCATTTCCGAGAATAAACCTTTCGAGGAATAATACATCAAAGGGCAATGAAACGGAAATCATGGGTGGGGGGAGGAGGAGTGCACGTGGGCGGACGACGCCTCGATGGCATAACGAGCTGATAGGAAATATCTTAACGGGGTCGCCATTTGGAAGCTATGGGAAGAGTTTACACGCTACAAAATGATCTGCTAAAAATCTCCTTCATCAGTTACCAGGGGGACCCCTTCTAATCTCGTTAGTGTCACAAGGCGGGGAGGAGGGGTGAGACTCAGAAGCAAAGGCTTTGCTGAGGTTTGGAAAGTGGGGCTCTCATGCACACTGTAGGGCTCCTGTGAGCTGAGACATTGTCCAACGTGCTCAGAGCCCCCAGGTTCCGAGGACACAGCCCCCAAAGGGCTGCACTGCTGGGCAAAGTCCGCAGACACAAGCACCCCCGTTGGGAACTTACAAGCCATTAGGGTTGCTGATACATGGAGGTCGTGTCCTTCTGACTACGGAAGGTTGTCACGACTCAGCACATGTGCCTGGGGTGGCCACGGCTGTGTGTTCACATCACCACACCTTCCGACGTCCTTCCTTGAACCATGGAAGTCGGACGGCACTGCAAGAAATTTTTCTCCTCCTCCCCCTTTTTCTCCTGCCTGTCCCCCCTCTGTCTGTATCTCTACCTCTATTTCTATCCGTCCTTGTCTCTCTCCTCTCTGTCTCTGCGTCCCTCCCCATGCCTCCTTCCCCACCTCTGTCTCTGTCTCTCCCTACTTTCCGCTCCTTCCCCTCAGTGCAGGGTTATCCTGGAAGGTGGACACCTCAGCTGAGAGGTAGAGTGCCATTGGCTTGTGCCTTGACCAGCACCTACAGAACATAGAAAACACAGCTACTCCCAGGACATCTTCTCAAAGTTGCCCCATTTCTCTTAACAAGGTACGTCCCTTCAGTTGCCTTCCTAGGAGCGCCTGGGTGGCTCAGTCGGTTGAGCGTCTGACTTAGGGCTCAGGTCATGATCTCACGGCCTGTGGGTTCGAGCCCCGCGTCGGGCTCTGTGCGGACAGCTCGGAGCCTGGAGCCTGCTTCGGATTCTTTGTCTCCCTCTCTCTCTGCCCCTCTCCTGCTCACACTCTGTCTCTGTCTCTCTCAAAAATAAATAAACATTAACAAAAATTTTAGAAGACCGTCTTTAGCTCAGAGCATTTCTTGTGAACAAAATGGGACAATGGTTGACTAGCAAACAAAATCCTGACATAGACTTCCCACTGGGTTGAAGCAAGGCATTTTCAGGAAACAAAAATTGACGAAATATGCTATGAACAGACCTCTACCAGAGGGAATATGATAAAGAGAATTCAACGCAGAAGAGAAATGACCCAAATACAACATTAAAATTCATGAAGGAATGAAGTGAATTTTAATCACGAGGTGATAAAAATGCCAAATTGTGTGGGTAATTGTAAATAAATATTGGCGTTATAAAACAATCATGTCTTAAGGGTGTTAAAATGTATGGAGAATGAAAATGCATGACAATGATGTATAAATCAGGGGGACGTAAATGAAGTTAAATGTTCTAAGGTATTTTCATTGTCTAGAAAGAAAATAAAAGTAATTAATGTTAGACTTTGAAAATTCAAGGGCATATTTGTAATCTTGAGGATAACCTTCCCAAGAATAGTACAAGATATATGACTTCCTGGTTAACAATGGTGGTGATGGCAGTAATTATAATAAAAAATTAAAAACTCAAATGCTCCAAAAGAAGAAAGAAAAAAAAAAAAAAAAAAAAAAAAAAGATCAACATTCGAGGGACACGTAGGAAGCACACACTAAGATAGTATGCTTGTGTGTGTTTGTAGTGTTTCCAAGCATATAAATGTCCATATGCTTGGAAATTAAATTTCCACATATCCAAATTAAATTCCAAATTAAATAACCCATGTGTCACAAGAGACATTGGAAAATACTCTAAACTGAAAGACAATGAAAACAAAATAAATCAAAATATTAAGAATGCCACTCATACCCATGCAGACTGCAAAATACATAGTTTAAAGGTGACTAGATTTGAAAAATATCAATGTGCAAATGCACCCTTAAAAATTAGAAAAAGAACAGCAAAATGTCACATAAATTACTATGAATACAATAACAGAAGTGGATTAGAACCAATCAAGAGGAAAATAGATGCATACAATAGAACACTACAGAGTCAAAGACTCAACAACATGAAAAAAATGTGATGTTAAAATTGACATTCGAAGAAATAGACAATATAAAGTCTTACTACCACAAAAGAGATTGAATCAGTAGCTGAATCGCTGATTCAAACAAACCTGGGGCCAAAAGGCTGTAACCTCTACATTCTACCACATTTTTAAGGAAGAACAATGTCAATTTTACTCAAAATCTATATTCCAAAGATAAGAAAAAGAGGAAACAGTCATAACTCATTTTATGTCACCGGCATAACCCTTACACTGAAATCCAAGAAACATGGCAGACCAATCTCTTTTGCGAACATAGATACAAAAATATCAAATAAAATATTGGTGACATAAAGAAAGATAAATCATACAGAGTCCGATTTAAGCTAGGAATGAAAACTGGTTTAATAATGTAAATCACCGGGACGCCTGGGCAGCTCAGTTGGTTGAGCGTCTGACTTCGGCTCAGGTCATGATCTCGAAGTTCGTGAGTTCGAGCCCCACATCAGGGTCTGTGCTGACTGCTCGAAGCCTGGCGCCTGCTTCCGATTCTGCGTCTCCCTCTCTCTCTGTGCCCCCCCACTCATGCTCCCCCCCTCTCAAAAATCAATAAACATTTTAAAAATTAAAAAAAAAGAAGTCTTTTAAAAAAAAGAAGCAAATCAATTGACCAATATTTTGGAAAACTAGAAATATAAGGGATTTCCTTCAATCTGATACGAGATATTTAGAAAAGATTTACAATGATCATCGCACTTACTGTTGAAATGTTGAAATCTTTTGACATCGGTAGAGAGACCACGATTTATACTGATTTAAGTGTCCCTCGGACGCCTACCTTTACCCCATCCATCACGTCCACTGCCTGAGTAACCGTGGGCTGGGTTGCACAGATGACGTCCTCACTGCCCCAGTGTGGGGAAACCGAGCCCCAGTCGGCTCGGTGATGCTCCCCACCACCTGTCACACAAGCTGCGAGGCAGGGCGATGGGTGGGCACAGGGGTCCTCTGGTGGCACATCCCACAAGTGTGGACTTTCCTAGGAACACAACACCCACTCACTCAGAAGCCCTGAACGAACCCGTCCTGAACGGTGAGCGTAGGATTTTAGCCATAAACGGTGGTCCTGGATATGCTACAAGTCCCTCCTGTAGGAGCTCAGGTATCCCCGTACCCCACAGAGTCGGGCACCTTTTATCCAGTTCACTGAAGTAGAAACCGAGAAACAGAGAGGGCCCCACTGGGGGAGGCAGATCAGGGCTCGTGTCCTGTGACCTCTGCACCTGTAGCCATGGGTTCTCAGTGACCCAAGAGCTGTTTGCAGGAACGGTGGTCCCATCCTTTTTCAGTCAAAGCAGGTGGTCCTTGTGAGGCTTTCCTGTGCCTGGGCTCCTTAGAAGGCCCCTTAGAGCAGTTTAGGGACAGCACATGGCCCAGTGGAGGGTCCCCTTCTCTGACTGCACCCTGCCTCTCCCCACCTGCCAGGAAGCCAGTCTGAAGGATGCCCCATGACACCTCCGTGTCTCAGGCCGCCATATTTCCATCAGTCTTGGCTACCGAATATGGAAGGACAGCACGTTCACCTTCTGGAATAGGATTCCACAGCTTTGTACTGGTTCTGCTCATTCTTGGCGAGTGCGGGGTGGATGGGGGAAAGGATTCCTGCCTCGTCCCTCTGCTTCAGAGCCTCCTGCCTTCACAAGGACATTCCCGACGCCTCTCTGATCTCCCCCACGCTCACCAAGGATCCCTTCCTCTCCAGGAGATCCTGGCCCCTTCCTTGACGTTTTGAGCTGCATTCAAGTTACGCCTTCCCCGTTGGGACGTTGAAACCCAATCCAGACCTTCGCAACTCTGCGCCAGACCTCAGACATCTCTGTGGAAACCACCACCCTTCGTGCACGTGCTCTTGGAAAACAAATGTGTAGACACGTCTTCACCATCATTAGGCAGCATTGCAGGGGTGGGACTGGTTGCACAATGGAGAGCCAGATGGGTTCCCTGTGGCCTGTCGGGGAGGGTACCCTGCTCTGTTCGATGCAGCCTTCTGTTAGCACTGCCCAAAACGTGGCGCCCTCAGACAACCACAGTGGGACCCTCCCGCTCCGCCAACCAGCCTCCGGAATTTGGAACTTCCCCTCAAAACAAAGCTTGTCATCTAAGCCTTGAATTTAAAGACCCCTTGGTGTTATTTTTGAACACTGGACGTTAATGATAAACCTCACCTTTGTTTTCTGATTTTTTTTTACCACGTTGATTTAAATACCCCCGACAGCCCCGATCCAATCTTCCCATTCAACCTGACTGACGTGACATGCATGTGTGCGTAAAAGCTCTCAATTATGCATAATCCAATGTTTTCTAGGGTTTTAATTGAATCACTAGTCTCAAACTTGTTATTTTTAATTTACAACATTTGATTTCTGACACTGGTCCCTCTATGTCATAAATTATGCAGGCGAGAGCCTTAGTTGTGTGGGTGATTAAAAAAAACTAATTAGGCATGATTAAAAAAAACTAAAACAGAGACCTCTTAAATATGTGCATGTTACCATGCAGAGAAGGCTTATTTCACTGGAAATGCCTCATTTTCTTTCTAAGAGATTATGTTCAGTTTCGTACAATTTGATTGATTTTGACAGAAATGAAAGAAAATGTAGGATTTTTTCCCCCTTCCTGAATATATACCAGAAATTGCATTACATGGCCCGTTGATGTGGATTTCTCCCACAGCTCATTGAATATAATTTTGTTAAGTGGGCAGGAAAATGAACATGAAGAAAACGCAATGTAATCCAGCATTTTCTTTGGCATGGGAAGCGAGGTCAGGACAGGGCTGTGCGCACCCCACAGGATCGACAATTAGAGTTATTGCCCTTTCAAGCTCCAGCTAATGACAGGGCAGAGGAAAAGGACGGGGAAAGTGTAACTTTCTGAACCAAGGACTCCAGCTAGCGTCGCGGGAGCCTGGGGTCACGGAATACTCTCCACCTGGCGGCTGAGGGCTTACGAGGCTGGGGCTGAGGCTGGCTTGAATCCACGGACATCCCACGGATGTTGCCTTTCAGCACATGACACCCGGCTTACCTCCTTTCTGTTGGGAGCCTGTTTCCTTCTTGCCTTTGTCTCTGTCCACCCCCCAAAGGCACTGGTGACGAGCAAAATGGAGAGCTTTCTCATCCTCCTGAGACGTTACGCTCCTGTGTGCCTAACGGGAGGCAGCCCAAAGACGTGTCGGGGACACCCCGTCCCCCTGCTCATTTGGAGTTCTATTTAGGAGACAGAATCCCACCGGAGGCTTGGGGAGTAGGTGCAGAGAAAGGGGCGCTCTGGGGCCAACCAAGTGCGAGGACCTTCCTTGACCAATGGCGTCTTGTGTAGTTGGGAAACTGTGGTCATCAACCATGAGCGTCTGGTAAAAACGAGAGTAACACAATCCTGGTGGCCACGGATGGTACGTCCAACCAAAGGAGCCATGCTTGGGAGCTCTCTGCACGCGGAGCTAAAATTGATGGGTGGCCGTGGCTTCCGGGTCAGGCTACGTGCATTCCTTCGGGGTCAGGTAGAGAAAGACAAAGCTAGAGACACAGAATCCCTCCTCCAAAGAGACTCCAAATATTTAGAGACTGTCGCTCATTCAAGCTTAGTTCTGTCAGTCACTTTCCGTACCTGGCATGAGCCCAAGTGTCCCTCCCTCCTGGGGTGTTGGCTTCCTTCCCCTTCAACCTCACGCCCAAAAGGCGTACGTCACGTCCGACATGAAGGCAGCGCGTGAGGTGTGACCAACGGAATCACAGAGATGCATTCGTACCTACGGATGCTGGTGGATGCTGGCCAAACACCCATTGGCTCATTATCCTTGGACACGTTTGCCCATATTCACACAACAACAACAACAATTTTTTTTTTTTTTTTTTTTTTGCCAGAAAACATGGCGGCAATATCTTGAACAACCATCCACCGTCTTGGACAAGGGTGAGGCTGCGTTCATTTGGCAAATTTGTCGACAATGTCTGAAAGCAGCGGTCAAATGGCGGGCGGGAGCGAAGGCTAGGAATGAATCTGCAACACGGAAGAAGCAATAGTCAGGGGTGCCTGGGTGGCTCAGTAGGTTATGCATCTCACTCTTGGTTTCAGCTCAGGTCACGATCGCACGGTTTGTGTGTTTGAGCCCCCCGTTAGACTCCGCGTGGACGGCGAGAAGTCTGCTTGGGGTTCTTTCTCTCTCTCTCTGTGTCTCACTCTCATCTCTCTCTCTCTCAAAAACAAACACATAAACAATTTTTATTTATTTATTTTATTTATTTTTTTTTCAACGTTTATTTATTTTTTTGGGACAGAGAGAGACAGAGCATGAACGGGGGAGGGGCAGAGAGAGAGGGAGACACAGAATCGGAAACAGGCTCCAGGCTCCGAGCCATCAGCCCAGAGCCCGACGCGGGGCTCGAACTCACGCGAGATCACACGAGATCTCGCGAGATGATGACCTGAGCCGAAGTCGGGCGCTCAACCGACTGAGCCACCCCGAGGCCCCTAAGACTTTGTTTTAATGTGTATTTGTTTTTGAGGGAAACAGAGAGCAAGCACGAGCAGGGGAGGGGCAGAGAGAGAGGGAGAGCGAGACACAGAATCCGAAACAGGCTCCAGGCTCCGAGCCATCAGCCCAGAGCCCGACGCGGGGCTCGAACTCACGCGAGATCACACGAGATCTCGCGAGATGATGACCTGAGCCGAAGTCGGGCGCTCAACCGACTGAGCCACCCCGAGGCCCCTAAGACTTTGTTTTAATGTGTATTTGTTTTTGAGGGAAACAGAGAGCAAGCACGAGCAGGGGAGGGGCAGAGAGAGAGGGAGAGCGAGACACAGAATCCGAAACAGGCTCCAGGCTCTGAGCCATCAGCCCAGAGCCTGACGCGGGGCTCGAACTCCCGGACCACGAGATCGTGACCTGGCTGAAGTCGGACGCTTAACCGACTGCGCCACCCAGGCGCCCCAAACAATTTTTAAAAAAGCGAATAGTGAAGCATGCTGGCTGGTCTGGCTGGTCTCCTGCCCTTGGGCTCCCGCTGACAAACCCAGGGGAAATAATGAGAATAAGCATTGGCGGGAGGGTTTTAACGGAGTCCAACAAAGTGGCCACGGGCTGGAGAGTGTTAATGGAGTCCAACAAACCGACTTGGACCATCGTTAGTGGTTCTGAACAGACGGAAGCAGGTGATGTTCGGGGCCATGTGAGGTCATCAAGGAAGGCAAAGTCACCAGGGTATCAGTCGCCGTTGGGTGCGTCAACCCCAAGGGTGAGTCCATCCGCCACCTGCCCGCTTATCTACATAATGGAACCAGAATCTAGATCTCCCACATCCTTCCCTCCTCCCTCCCTCCCTCCTACCTTTCTCCTTCCTCCTTTCCTTCCTTCCTTCCCTCCTTCCTTCCTTCATCCCTCCCTCCCTCCCTTCTTTTCCTCTTTCCCCTTCTATTCCTTCCTTCCTTCCTCCCTCCCTCCCTCCTACACCTCTTCCCTTCCTCCTTTCCTTCCTTCGTTCCCCCTTCCTCCCTTCCTCCCTCCCTCCCTCCTGCCACTTCTCCTTCCTTCCTTCCTTCCTTCCTTCCTTCCCTCCTTCCTTCCTTCATCCCTCCCTCCCTCCCTTCTTTTCCTCTTTCCCCTTCTATTCCTTCCTTCCTTCCTCCCTCCCTCCCTCCCTCCCTCCTACACCTCTTCCCTTCCTCCTTTCCTTCCTTTGTTCCCTCCTTCCTCCCTTCCTTCCTCCCTCCCTCCTTCCTTCCCTCCTTCCATCCTCCCTCCCTCCTTCCTTCCTTCCTTCCTTCCTTTGATCCTTCCCTCCCTTCCTTCCTTCCTCCCTTCTTTCCTTCCTCCCTCCCTCCCTCCCTCTTTCCTCCCTCCCTCCCTCTCTCCTCCCTCCCTCTCTCCCTCCTTCCTCCCTCCCTCCCTCTCTCCTTCCTTCCTTCCTCCCTCCCTCCCTCCCTTCTTTTCCTCTTTCCCCTTCTATTCCTTCCTTCCTTCCTCCCTCCCTCCCTCCTACACCTCTTCCCTTCCTCCTTTCCTTCCTTCCTTCCTCCCTCCCTCCCTCCCTCCCTCCTACACTTCTTCCCTTCCTCCTTTCCTTCCTTCCTTCCCTCCTTCCTTCATCCCTCCCTCCCTTCTTTTCCTCTTTCCCCTTCTATTCCTTCCTTCCTTCCTCCCTCCCTCCCTCCCTCCCTCCTACACCTCTTCCCTTCCTCCTTTCCTTCCTTCCTCCCTCCTTCCTCCCTTCCTCCCTCCCTCCCTCCTACACTTCTTCCCTTCCTCCTTTCCTTCCTTCGTTCCCTCCTTCCTCCCTTCCTCCCTCCCTTCTTTCCTCTTTCCCCTTCTATTCCTTCCTTCCTCCTCCCTCCCCCCTCCCCCCTCCTACACCTCTCCCTTCCTCCTTTCCTTCCTTCGTTCCCTCCTTCCCATCCCTTCCGTCCTCCCTCCTCCTTCCTTCCCTTCTTCCCATCCTCCGCCCTCCTTGCCTTCCTCCTTCCTTGGATCCTTCCCTCCCTTCCCTCCTTCCTCCTTCCTTCCTTCCTCCCTCCCTCGCTCCTCCTTCTCCCCCTCCTCTCTCCTCTTCCTTCCTTCCTTCCTTCCTTCCTTCCTTCCTTCCTTCTCCCTTCCTTCCTTCCTTCCTTCCTTCCTTCCTTCCTTCCTTCTTTCCTTCTCAGTTAGATTGCTTAGAAAATGAGAAGAAAAAGCATCAGGCCTGGGGCTGGCCATTTCCAGACTCACCACTTAGCTGCATTAGCAAAATAATTGAGCCTCCCTGCTCTCTCACAATCTAGCATCACCACCAGAGTGCCAGTTAGTCTCACAGATCTTATTTAAACACACACACACACACACACACACTGCTTTACATTGAACAAGAACCCTCCATCATGCAATTACGGGCTCATTCTTACGGCTCTAAGCTCAAGGGGAAACGTGGCACGTGCCACATGTATTGACCCTGTCAAGGACCTAATTTCTCAGCCCAATATCCACTCAGGCGTGAGAGGATGACACGGCTGAAGGGGAATTAGGAAGTCAACCTCTCCGCGTGCTGACCCAGGGCATTGTTCCGCATGAAAGGGACACCTCCACGTGTCTAACTGGAAGTGGAGTCTAAGCTGGGGCAAGCCCCCACCTCCCCAAAGTCCTATCACTGACTCCATCCTTGCAGATGCTGGACAGGCCCCCACAAGCTGTGTCCACCCGCAGGAGAAACTCTCCCCTACCACCCCGCCCCATGAGACCCCAGGTCAGAGGGAAGGGCTTCGACTCCCATCAGCCAACCTCCCTCCCTTCCTGCCTTCCTTCCTCCCTCCCTCCCTCCCTCCCTGCCTCCCTCCCTCCCTTCTTTTCCTTCTCTTTCCCCTTGTCTTCCTTCCCTCCTTCCTTCTTTCCTTCCTTCCTTCCTTCTTTCCTTCCTTCCTTCCTTCTTTCCTTCCTTCCTTCCTTCCTTCCTTCCTTCCTTCCTTCCCTCCTTCCTTCCTTTGTACCCATAAGATGGGAATGAGACACAACACTTCCCACCTGCCCCCATGCAACCCACGTGTTCTCGTGCAGAAACTACACAATGACCCCGATGCTCTGAGGCCAAACACAAAGCATTCTTCTTTATTCCTTGCAGCCTTGGAGGTGTTCATAGACATGGCGGGGGACACAACAGATCCTTCATCAAGGCTGTGAAAAGGAGTCCCATCCGCAGCTCTGTGCTACTTGGGATTGGCCCGGCCACTTCTCCGTGACTCCGTTTGGAAACTGATACCCTTGTCCTTGATGTCTGGTGTCTACACGGCTATTTCCTGTTGTCTCTGACGTTAGTCTATGTCCTGTGGGAGCAAAGGTTGAGTCCACATTGTTTTCCAAACTCCATGCCTCTTTGTCTACGTTGGGTGTCTACACCCAAGAGCTGACCCTTCTCGTCCATTCACTCATAGAGTGAATCATTAACCTGTGTCAGTATGGACTGAACATTTGTATTTTATTCTACGGGTCACAATCCAATAAATCTCTACGTATTTCAGTCCTGGCCACTGGGATAGTCTTCGAGTTGGCTCCTTCCAGCTTTGGATGACCCCCCATCTTGTGTTTGAGCACATCCTCCCCACCCCCCACCGCACTCACATGCTGGTCCAAACCGCCGCATCGATACCACTGCCCAACCTGCGAGCCACTGTCCCCAGTCCTTACCTGTCACCCCACAGGACGGGAGGGGTCCTCAGGCAGGTTCGCCCTTCCAGCCAGAAGGGCCACACCCAGCGTCCCACAGTCGCCTTCGACTGCCTCCAGCTACATCCGACACAGCTTCAGTTTCCCAGTCAGCCTCTCGGACAACACAGCGAAGAAAGTTCTAGGCTAGAGTAGCGTCCACCTGCCCAGGTCGGGGCCCTTATCTGCAGCTGGAGAGAGGACGACGGCTTGTGCTTCTTGGTCCACAACACATCACCCTGCCGTCCACAATGCCCGGCTTCTAAACCCGTCAGCGGCGACCGCAGCCGGACGGGAGGACAGAGAACCGCAAACTCTGATACACGAGCTCAGGTCCACAAAGCCCGACTCAAATGGCCTCGGAGACCAGGAGACTCAAATTCCTGCCGAGGTGGCTCAGCCCTCGTTCCGGGAAGACCTGTCAAGTGCAGAATACAGATATTTCATGCAAAAATCACAGATGAAACGGGTGCCTGGGTGGCTCAGTCGGTTGAGCGTCCGACTTCAGCTGAGGTCATAATCTCGCAGTTTGTGGGTTCGAGCCCCACATCAGGCTCTGGGCTGACGGCTCGGAGCCTGGAGCCTGCTTCCGATTCTGTGTTTCCCTCTCCCTCTCTCTGCCCCTCCCCTACTCGTTCTCTCTCTCTCTCTCCGTCTCTCTCTCAAAACTAAATAAACATTAAAAAAATCACAGACGAAAAGCAAACCCAAATGGTTCATATTTATGAGCGGAGAAATCCAAAACCATGAAAAAGCAATGATCTCTGGAAATTCACACACTCATCTCTGGGGACGTTGTTACGGGCTCATGAAAAGTCAAATGGCCCTTCCTCGAGCTCACAGATAATTGATACGGAAGGTTTGCCCGGGAGCCCTGGCTTCTGCCTGCTGGGCTGACCACGTGCCCACGCGCCGACGGATGGCACAGGACAGGAAGGGCTCCCGGATCGGAACCGGGGCCCCGACGCCCCACATCGACTCTGCCCGACCCCTGCGCCACAACGCAAATGCCTTCCAAGTTGCAAGCCAATAACCTCATCACGGCAGGTGCACATGGCATCTGATGACCAGCGTTATCTTAACCAGTCGGGGGCATGTTCTGTCCTTGCCATGCGCGGAATACTAAAGTCCTGAAAAAGGCGAAAGCCAATTTTGTGGAGGTAGGTTCACCACTGCCTGTGCAGATGAGAGAGGACAGTGTGCCGGGTCGTCTGCCTGCGTCACCCAGGTGGGCACCTCCCAGGTGGGCACCTCCCAGGCGGGCACCTCCCAGGTGGGCGCCTCCCAGGTGGGCACCTCCCAGGTGGACGCCTCCCAGGTGGGCACCTCCCCGGTAGGCACTTCCCAGGTATACATCTCCCGGGTGGGCACCTCCCAGGTAGGCACCTCCCAGGTGGGCACCTCCCAGGTAGATACCTCCCAAGTGGGCACCTCCCAGGTGGACACCTCCCAGGTGGGTACCTCCCAGGTGGGCACCTCCTAGGTAGATACCTCCCAGGCGGGCACCTCCCAGGAAGACATCTCCCAGGCAGGCACCTCCCAGGTGGGCACCTCCCAAGTAGGCACCTCCCAGGTGGGCACCTCCCAGGCGGGCACCTCCCAGGCAGGCACCTCCCAAGTATACATCTCCCAGGCGGGCACCTCCCAGGCAGGCAACTCCCAGGTGGGCACCTCCCAGGCGGGCACCTCCCAAGTAGACATCTCCCAGGCAGGCACCTCCCAGGTGGGCACCTCCCGGGTGGGCACCTCCCAGGTGGGCACCTCCCAGGCGGGCACCTCCCAGGCGGGCACCTCCCAGGTGGGCACCTCCCAGGCGGGCACCTCCTAGGTGGGCACCTCCCAGGTAGATACCTCCCAAGTGGGCACCTCCCAGGTGGACACCTCCCAGGTGGGTACCTCCCAGGTGTGCACCTCCTAGGTAGATACCTCCCAGGCGGGCACCTCCCAGGTAGACATCTCCCAGGCAGGCACCTCCCAGGTGGGCACCTCCCAGGCAGGCACCTCCCAAGTATACATCTCCCAGGCAGGCACCTCCCAGGCGGGCACCTCCCAGGTAGACATCTCCCAGGTAGGCACCTCCCAGGTAGGCACCTCCCAGGTGGGCACCTCCCAGGCGGGCACCTCCCAGGTAGACATCTCCCAGGCGGGCACCTCCCAGGCGGGCACCTCCCAAGTATACATCTCCCAGGCGGGCACCTCCCAGGCGGGCACCTCCCAGGTAGACATCTCCCAGGTGGGCACCTCCCAGGTAGGCACCTCCCAGGCGGGCACCTCCCAAGTATACATCTCCCAGGCGGGCACCTCCCAGGCGGGCACCTCCCAGGCGGGCACCTCCCAGGTAGGCATCTCCCAGGTGGGCACCTCCCAGGTAGGCACCTCCCAGGTGGGCACCTCCCAGGCGGGCACCTCCCAGGTAGACATCTCCCAGGCGGGCACCTCCCAGGTGGGCACCTCCAAGGCGGGCACCTCCCAGGCGGGCACCTCCCAAGTATACATCTCCCAGGCGGGCACCTCCCAGGCGGGCACCTCCCAGGTAGACATCTCCTAAGTGGGCACCTCCCAGGCGGGCACCTCCCAGGTGGGCACCTCCCAGGTGGGCACCTCCCAGGCGGGCACCTCCCAGGTGGGCACCTCCCAGGTAGACATCTCGCAGGTGGGCACCACCCAGGTGGGCACCTCCCAGGCGGGCACCTCCTAGGTGGGCACCTCCTAGGCGGGCACCTCCCAGGTAGACATCTCCCAGGTGGGCACCGCCCAGGTAGGCACCTCCCAGGTAGACACCTCCCAGGTGGGCGCCTCCCGGGTGGGCACCTCCCGGGTAGATACCTCCCAAGTGGGCACCTCCCAGGTGGGCACCTCCCAGGTGGGTACCTCCCAGGTGCACACCTCCTAGGTAGATACCTCCCAGGTGGGTGCGTCCCATGTGGGCACCTCCCAGGTGGGCATCTCCAGGTGGGCACCTCCCAGGCGGGCCCAGATGCTCGGGGCAGGGGCAGGTCTGCCAAAGTCTAAGGCCTTCAAGGTCCCACAAAGTGCTGGGACCGCTGCGGGGTCGACTTGTTCTTAGACGTTTGCGAGCATCGACCCGGCTTTTCCACGTCCGGCCATAAAACCCATGCTAATTAGGTGCCGCTGCGCGGGGCCCCTGCATTCTGGGGTAGCCGATGCCAGCCAAGAAGTGCGCATGTGCAGACAGCCGCGCCCCACCCCCCACCCCGCACCCCGGCCAGCGCGCACAGCTCTCCGGCCCCAGCGCCAGGCTCGGCCCCCCATCTCCATGCGAAGGCGATTGTCCTGTGCGCCCGGCACCCGCCAGGCGGGAATCAGGCTGAAACCTTACAACAAATTACACCCAAAGCCGTCCTTGCGCGCGGACAGCCGACCCTGTGCTGAGAAGGCCTCGCCTGCCGAGCTCCTGGGGCGACGTTGCCACGTTGCGGGGTCACGCTTTCATATTCAACCGGCGCCGGGACCGCGCAAAACAATTTCCTTCCCCAGGGAGAAGCCTCAGCGCGTCCGTCTGAGGGCAGGAGCGAGCGGGAACTCGCTTCCAGGGCGCATCCATCCGAGTGACTGCGTGCGCCCCCGGCCCTCCCTGACACGCGGCCTTCTGGGTCTGAGCCCCCAATTCTGGCTCCTCTTGGAGCTTCGGGGCCGGGCAGGCTCGTAGCCCTGCAGTCGCATCATCCTGGGGGGTCCTGCAGTCGATCCCTCTCGCTGGCGGGGACGAGCGGCAGAGGCCTCCAGCCGCAGGGCAGCGGGTGGGGACACGGGGCGCGGGTGCCCTCCCTGGTGCTTGGGGAGTCCCGAGAGAGAGACGCTGTGCACTGAGTCACCTGCTGTCCAGCTGCAGCAGCATCCCAGCGGCATCGGCCGCACGGGCCGTGCCACGGCCACGTTCTCCGCAGCGCAGCACGTCCACGGACAAGTGCGACTTGTGTGCACGTCTCCGGGTTGGTCAAAGCCGGAATCCCATCTTCAGGCTGACTTTTCTGTCCCCTTCTCGAAACCTCCCTCTCTTGCCGGATTCCTCCTTCAGCAGACGAGGCGGCCGGCCACGCGCCACAGGACAGGCCCTGCCTGCGTCCTTGGCCACAAACGGACACGCAGAGACACTGCCTCGGAGGGAAGTATCATCAGCCTTGAAAATATCATCAAGGAAAAACGATAAGATGTGGATTGGCTTGGGCTGGACACACGCACCGGCCTGGCACGTGCTGGAGCTCCGAGTACCCGTTCACCGGTATGAGCACTGCTATACCGGTCAAGGAGACACAGGGCTGCCCCCGGGGACCCCAGAGGCGTGGTCTAATGAACAACTGTCGAGCACCATGTGGCACCACCGTGGCTCATTTGATGTAAAAATCCGTGAACTACCTGACGACCAGTATTACAAAAACACAAGTGAGTTTGTTTCTTGCCACGGAAGGAGACTGCACAGTGTAGACAGACTGAGGGCCGTGGGGAGGACAGACCCACACGCCCAGTGTTTCCGGGTTGTGCGTGAAAACATGTGGTTTTGCTGAGTTAAAAAAATTGGGTGGAGAAGTCTGCCTCCTGCCTGCCCAGCCTGGCAGCTGGTCTGTGCAAAATAGACCTTCTGGGGAAGGGCGTGCAAGGGTCCTGGGGTCACAGGCAGGCGACCTTCCAGGATGTGGGCTTTCTCGAGTGGCCGGCGGGGTCTCTGTCTCGCCTGGGATTGCTGGGGCTGGATGTAACCGCGATTTGTTAAAGGAGGGGGTCTGAGCGTCCTCAGTGGGACCTGGGAACTGTCAGCTCAGCGCTCTGTGTCCCTGTGGGGACACCACCCGTGGCCCATGTGTGCGTCCTTCTGTGGCTGGCTCCTGCACCCCGGTCCCCACGCTGCGGAGTTCACCTGTCTTGGACGGGAAGCCGTGGCTTCCTCTGACTTTGTTTCCAGCAGGGTTCCAGAATATTCCCTGGTCCCTCAGAAACTCTGCAGATGGGATGGCCTCCGGGACAAGCGTCCTCCCTCGGCATCTCCAGGTGCGTTTGCACCTGGGCCCCGCAGAGGACGTCTGGGGCAGACGCGGGTTACGTGGGGGCCCAGCGGTGTGCACTGGGCGGGCGGTGGGGGGGGTGTGGGTGACGTGGGACCAAGGACACAAGGTCACAAAAGCGCCATCAGCTACGGAGGGATGACTTTGGTCATCAGAGACAGGGACCCAAAACAGAAGCAGCCTCAGCCTTCACATCTTTAGCAAGAGCAGGTGAAGTATTTTCTGCGGATTTTCTGCAAATTCACACACACAGAGAAACGGGTGACCCCCTCAGAACCACTAAGTGTGACCCCCACGGCCTCGGTTCATTAAATTCCGGGACCTCCGCTCTCTCGAGGTCCCAGCAAGTCAGAAACCCTCACGTGCAGAGACATTTTGCAAGGTGAGCGTTCGTGTCCCATCGAATGCGACTTCTCAGCGAAACTGCCACTGTCCTCCGTGAACTTTGAGTTTCCCAGAAACAGTTTTTTGATCGCAAGTCTATGCTGGCCAATTCTGGGGGTGCAATCATGCTTAACCTTTTTTCATTTTCATTTTATTTGTTTTGTTTTACTGTTTAATGTTTTTAACGGTTATTTATTTCGGAGACAGAGAGAGACAGAGCGCGAGCCAGCGGGGGAGGGGCAGAGAGAGGGGGAGACGCAGAATCAGAAACAGGCTCCAGGCTCTGAGCCGTCAGCACAGAGCCCGACGCGGGGCTCGAACCCACGAACCGCGAGATCATGACCTGAGCCCAAGTCGGATGCTGAACCGACTGAAACGCCCAGGCGCCCCTTTATTTTAATTGGGAGGCACTTACGGGATTTCACTCAGGGTGGCCCCCCTCATGGGAATATGAACTCACGGACACGATCACCGTCCGGAAAGCTGGGTACCAGGGTCCCCAAACTGTGCCACCCCACCCCACCCCCACTGGAGCTTACGGGCCAACCCAGCCCTCCCGGCCCCATGCGGACAAATAAAACCTAATTAAATTATTTCCCACTATCTGTAGAAATCAGGCGTCTCGTCGTTCAAAGTGACCGTGTTACATTCTCCAAGCGGCAAAGTCATTACTGTGAGCTCACCGCCTCGCATCGAAATTATGTTTCCAATATCAATGCGGCCCGAGACTTACAGGGAATAATTATTTCATGAATAATCAGCGATCGTGTCTCCGGGTTTTATGGGAGAAATCTGTGCCACGAGGACCCTGGGAATGAAAAAATGAGATACAAATCAGGATTGTGGGTAAATCACCCAGTCTTTTTCCCCATTCTGTCCTCGGAGACACCTGTCCCTCCCGCTTCTACTGTAATTGATTTGATTGTTCATATAGTTTTTTTTTTCTTTTTTTGCATGATTAGAAGGCTGATTAAAATGCCGTGCACCCAGGTTTTGGGATGCACCTGTTCCTTCAACGGGATGGTAGTTACTGCCCAGCGGACGATCCAGGCGGAGTCACACCTTCTGCACCGTTCACAGGGCCCCGGCCCCCCCGCCCCTCTGCACTCGCACGTGGACCCGTCCTCCTCCAACCCGCAAGAACGGCCCCGGAGCTTGACCGTAACCTAAAGCACACCTTAAAGTTATCAGCAAACAAGCCGCGGAACGAAATCCAGCCGAGCCCATTCAAATTAATGAAATTCCTAGTGCCTTGTCCTTTTAACTCAGAAAACTTCAGAGTATTGTTTTTTATTTTTTTATTTTTTTTTTCAACGTTTATTTTATTTTTGGGACAGAGAGAGACAGAGCATGAACGGGGGAGGGGCAGAGAGAGAGGGAGACACAGAATCGGAAACAGGCTCCAGGCTCCGAGCCATCAGCCCAGAGCCTGACGCGGGGCTCGAACTCACGGACCGCGAGATCGTGACCTGGCTGAAGTCGGACGCTTAACCGACTGCGCCACCCAGGCGCCCCAGAGAGTATTGTTTTTTAAAAGGTGCACGTGACTTTCCACAATCGATGCCAGCACCCATCTTGAGCATCAGGACGAAGGATGAACCCATTCATGCCCAAGACCCGATTCTAGTTGCCACAGGGCGGGGATTCTGTAATGGAATCCGTGAAAGCATTCGCCTCAAACGCTTGTATTTTTAAACTCTTATCAAAAACAAACAAACAAACAAACAAACAACAGGGTTGAAGATTCTTTGCCAAGACATACGATCATCTTGGTATTTGTTCCCGAGCAAGGGGACGGCTGGCCCATGGCCGTGCCCAGCTGGCGACGCACTGAGGTGACTAAATCATTCACGGTTGGGACGTCAGTAGAAAACGGCTCATGGCCCGCAAGTGTTTCCAAGTGGAAATCTCGCCTGTCTCACAGAACCTTGCCTCTTGGGGTCACATGGGACGCTCGATCCCAGTGTCCCAGACACGCTTATAATTTCATTAGGGATTCAGGGACGCTTTGGAAAGTCTGACGACGTCCCCCCCGCATTCGGGATTTTTCCAGATTCGTTGTAAATGCCACCGAACGTGCCACCGTAAAGCACGTCAATCTCGAACAGAGAACTCAGTGTCGACCCTTCCTTCCCACTGAATTCCCCCCATTTGCACCCTTGGGTGTGCCCGTTGCCAATCTTGGCATTTGGAAGTGGGGACAGACACACGCCAGCATATGTGTGTGAATACACATTAGAGCCAAAGGGGTTATGGTCTAAGGAAACTTTAAGTCCCAAATACAGAAACAGGTGTGGGTGAGACAGAAAAAAAAAAATCGAAGAATAAATAAAAAATAATTTAAAAACATACGTGTGCCTGTGTGGCTCAGTCGGTTAAGCAGCCAACTCTTGATTTCAGCTCAGGTCACGATCTCACAGTTGGTGAGTTCAACCCCTGCATCAGGCTCTGCATGGATGGCACAGAACCTGCTTGAGGTTCTCTCCGTCTCTCTCTCTTTCTCTCTTTCTGCCCCTCCCCCACTCACTCTATGTCTCTCTCTCTCTCTCTCTCTCTCTCTCAAAATAAATAAGCATTAAAAAAAAAACTTACAGGGGCGCCTAGGTGGCTCGGTCGGTTAAGCGTCCGACTTCGGCTCAGGTCATGATCTCACGGTCCGCGAGTTCGAGCCCCACGTCGGCTCTGTGCTGACCGCTCAGAGCCTGGAGCCTGTTTCGGATTCTGTGTCTCCCTCTCTCTCTACCCCTCCCCTGTTCATGCTGTGTCTCTCTCTGTCTCAAACATAAATAAATAAACGTTAAAATAAATAAATAAATAAATAAATAAATAAAAACTTACAATAAAAAAATAGAAAATTCAGCGTTGGCCAAATTCAAATGAGCCTTCCCGGGCTGGGTGTGTGTGTGGGCTGCTGTGTGTCCCCATGGCCTGTCCGAACCCTGGAAAACACCCCGCCATCCACGCGGCTCCTGGAGACACCGTCCCTCTGACCGTCCTTCCCGCGTCCCCTGCAGGAACGTGGCCGGGCCTCTGGCTAGACCCCACGTCTCACGGTTCACCTCGCCTGTCTTGCGGTCGGCGAGCTCAAAACGAACCGTGTTGGGAACGAGCGAGTGGGGTCCAAGTCCGCGAGGGGCCCGGTGGGAACGCGTGTGCCCTCCTTCCCAGCCGGGCTCGCCGGGGAAGGCCCCAGCGCGTCCTAATTCGGTTTGCTCGCACACGCGCTTATATTAATAATGTTTTCGTATGTAAAGGAGAACATTTTCCGTGACCTCTCGGCTCGCGGGAATCAATGAGGAGTTGATAAAGCGCAGCTCAGGGCCGCCCGCGGTAAGGCCGGCCTGATGTGTTTACCCACGGAAGCCTGGCCGTGTCAGGGCGCCTCAGACATGATTTATAGACCAGCACCCCACGAAATCATTTAAAGCAGATTAGTTTCCGAGGACAATCCCTTCTAATATGACAACCTGATGGGGGCTGACAGGTAACTAGGTTACTCGCGGTGGTAAGCAAGTTCAAGGAATTCTGATTAAATTAAAATATTAATGGCACCATCGGGAGGCACGGATTGAATGTGCTCCTCGAATTCGGTATGAGGGCCAGGATCCACCGGCAGGGCGGGCGGGGGTGCCTGGGGAAGTCTGGCTCCGGAAAAGTGGCGGCACGGAGCACGGCAGGTGCATTCCGATGAAGAGGGAGGTTCAGCAGCCCCCTCCCCGTCCTTGGGGACGCATCTGCCTGCAGCCCCTCCCGGTGGCCTGTCTCCTCCTCCCGCCGGTGGCTTTGTTCCCCCCTTTTCTCTTCTCCCCTCTCTCTCTCCTCCTGCGGAGAAAAGCGGGAAGCAGGAGTCCTACCGCGGCCACAGGGAATGAGATTCGACGGCCGCCCGCACGTACTCATTCACGTCAAAGCCCCGGAAGGACGCTGACCCCATTCACATCTGCGTCCCCTCGAGAGGCGTCCTGAGTCCCCGGAACCAAAGTGGCCAGGACGCCGGGCACCCTTTGCCGCTCAGCCCGCACTCTCGGGGGACAGCTTGGGTGGCAGCATTTTCTTCTCCCCCAAACTGGAGGTCTCCACTCGCCGGCCGAGCCAAGGGGCTCCAGGAAGGATTACGGACCTCAGTAGTTGCTGAAACAGCCTTCTTTTTCTTCTTCTCCTCTTTTTCTCGTCTTTGGCCAGGGGACAGCGGGACAGGTGCGTGAAAAACGCTGCAAGGAGGTGTCTCTGGCCGTGGTCTGGTGCATGTGGACGCAGCGGACAGACCCACGGACGGGCACCGTTGCGGCCGGGCTCAGCGGGCCCCATGCACGCCCTGGGTGTCTGGGGTCCTTCATCGCAGGGCGTGTGGACTCCAGGAGCTACGGCCGCCTGTCCCAGCTCACGGCCACTGTCCCTGCAGGACTCACACGGTGGCTCTTCCACACGGACGAGCACGTGTGCGTGGACGTTTACACGGCCAGTGCTTCCCGTCCCGCAGACAGGCAGACGCCCGACGGAAGTGAGATCTGGAACGTTGTGAGTGGCCCTGCCCGTCCCCAGCCCGGACGGCTCCAGCCTGAAGAACGTGAAGCCGGAGTGTGCCTTAGTCCGCGGTCCAAACAGCAAGCTGAACAAGAAATAACGTCCACACCGGCTGTCAGCCGCCCAGAATACCTCGCTCCCAAATCAACTGGTTTTACCGTCACCTCAAAGCTCCAGATCTCTGGACACGTACGCACTTTTGTAACGACTCAGAATGAGTCCCCGTCGGGAAGGAACCCCCCCCCCCGCCCCGAACAGCAGAGGAATAGAGACTTGTCTGCAGAACGAAATCAGGATGCAGAATGCGTCACGCACACATTAAAGTGACCGAAAGTCCCAGTCCCTGCTGTGTCCTGTGCTCTGCAGGGACGGGGACACAGACCTGGCTTTCGGGACTTGGACGTTTCCACAAGCTTCTCGCCCGTAAATGCCCCAGTGCACAGGAGCCGTGCACGAGTTCCAGGCGGGGACGCTGAGGCCGGCCGGAGGGGACAGGGCCCAGCAGACCCAGCTCGGGCCCACGTAGGATCGTTCCGGAAACAAGGCATAGACGCAGGGACGAGATGCCAGAGCCGGGAGCTCAAACTCCTTACCTTCTCTGCGTTTGACTGCTACTTAGTTTCCCTTTTAATGGATAATGTTCTTACCCCATTTTCCCTTAAAAATCATGTGCTACTATGTGCTCATTAACTTCTAAGAATATGTGATACACATCTATGTATTTTGCAAATAAAAAGGTACATAATTTCTTTGTACAGATACAGCTCAGGTACACATGACAATACGTGCAGATACAGATAGACATACACACACAGATATAAAGATACAGATATAGATACAAATGCAGGTACAGATACAGATAGAGATACAAACAGATATAAAGATACAGATATAGATACAGATACAGGTACAGATACAGATAGAGATACAAACAGATATAAAGAAACAGATATAAAAAAAAGAAACAGATATAGATACAGATACAGGTACACATATTCATACAAACACAGAGAGAGATCTAGATACAAATACAGGTGTCGATACAGACATCCATACAGATATAGATACACATATACATACATATACAGGAATAGATATGGATACAGATACAGATATACATACAGATGTACATGTAGCTACAGATATAGACACAAATATACATACAGATACAGATATAGATTCAGAAACAGGTATACATACAGATATAGATATACATACAGATAAAAATCCGGATCCAGAAACAGAAACAGGTACAGATACAGATATAATGCAGATACAGAGGTAGATACATATACAGATAGAGATATACATATAAATACAAGTATAGGGGACAGGTGTAGATACATATACACAGATACAGATAGACATACACACACAGATACAGACAAAGATACAGATAGAGAGATGCACACAGATACAAAGATCCAGAAACAGTTATAGATACAGAAATAGACACACGTACAGATATAGATACACGTACAGACACAGGTATTACCACAGACGCTGATATGGTACAGACACAGATACAGATGACGTAGACACAGATCGAGATGATAGGAACACAGAAATAGAGGCACACAGATCGAGTTGTCGATGATAGAGGTATAAGCACATGGAGAACTTTTAGCCACGAAAACCTGGGGACTCTTTGCAGAAATCCTGCGAACACTTAAAGTCGAGGAAATAGACACAGACAATAAAAAGTGGCTTTCCCGCCCCCCACGCCCTTGAAATGACTAGTAGGCCAACCCCACGTGCCCGAGGAGATGCTCCCCAACGATGCTGGGGGAAACGCCGACCGTCCCCCACGAGGCCGGCCCTTCCCGCGTCCTGAACTTCCTGCACACAAAATTCAGGGACAGGAAGTAGGTCACAAGGTCCGTCGGTCAAAGCCGTGAGCCGCGTGTCTGCTGAGCCACGTTCCCGCTGAGCCATGTTCCCAGGCAGGAGCAGGGACCCGGGGAAGACGCCTCCGGGATGTCCCCCACCTTCCTGGGCAGGGGGCCGGGGTGGGGAGGGGCCCTCCCTAGAGTTTTAAATCACAAAATCGTTGCATCACACGTGAGTCCTGGCGGCTTCCTCTGCTGTTGGACGCAGGGGACAATCTTACCTTTTCCACCCTCAGTGTTTGCAACAAGGGAGCACTTCTGGGTGAACCGTTTCTGCCCTGGAAAACGATACATGTGGAACTGAACAAACAAACACAAAAATGTACATTTTTTAAAACATTCAAGCAAAATTAAAAAGCCAACGTTGGACCGTTTCCTTCCAAATGCTGTGATTTTGTTCTCACGTGTTTATTCCACACGCATCAAGTTACGGGCTGCCCTCCCGTGTTCTGCTGCTCGGTCTGGTGACTGGAAGGGAACGTTCTAGAAAGGAGGGTCTGTTTGTGTAAGATGCTCACGTCTGCGAACTATCCTTAAAGAAACACCGAGCATTTACAAGGTATGTACATGACCTGACAATATGTTTTATTTACTTACTTTTATAAGATGTTTTCAAATTTGTTTTAATGGTTTTTTTTCATTTTTAAAAATGTTTTATTTTTTTTACTTACTTTTATAAGATGTTTTAAAATTTGTTTTAATGTGTTTTCTTTAATTTTTTAAATGTTTTATCTTTTTTATTTACTTACTTTTATAAGATGTTTTCAAATTTGTTTTAATGTTTTTTTATTTTTAAAAATGTTGTATTTTTTGGGGCGCCTGGGTGGCGCAGTCGGTTGGGCGTCCGACTTCAGCCAGGTCACGATCTCGCAGTCCGTGAGTTCGAGCCCCGCGTCGGGCTCAGGGCTGATGGCTCAGAGCCTGGAGCCTGTTTCCAATTCTGTGTCTCCCTCTCTCTCTGCCCCTCCCCCGTTCATGCTCTGTCTCTCTCTGTCCCAAAAATAAAAAAATATATAAAAACGTTGAAAAAAAAAATTAAAAAAAAAAAAATAAAAATAAAAATGTTGTATTTTTTATTTACTTTTATAAGATGTTTTAAAATTTGTTTTAATGTGGTTTTTTTAATTTTTTGAAATGTTTTAATCTTTTTTATTTGCTTACTTTTATAAGATGTTTTAAAATTTGTTTTAATGTGGTTTTTTTAAATTTTTTAAAATGTTTTATTTATCTTTTTTATTTACTTACTTTTATAAAATGTTTTAAAATTTGTTTTAATGTGGTTTTTTTAATTTTTTTAAATGTTTTATTTATCTTTTTTATTTACTTACTTTTATAAGATGTTTTAAAATTTGTTTTAATGTGGTTTTTTTAAATTTTTTAAAATGTTTTATTTATCTTTTTTATTTACTTACTTTTATAAAATGTTTTAAAATTTGTTTTAATGTGGTTTTTTTAATTTTTTAAAATGTTTATTTATCTTTTTATTTACTTACTTTTATAAGATGTTTTAAAATTTGTTTTAATGTGGTTTTTTTAAATTTTTTAAAATGTTTTATTTATTTTTGAGAGAGAGACAGGGCATGAGCGGGGGAGGGACCGAGAGAGAGGGAGACACAGAACGCAAAGCAGGCTCCAGGCTCCGAGCTGTCAGCGCAGAGCCTGATGCAGGGGTTCAAGTCACGAACCGTGAGATCGTGACTGGAAGCAAAGTCAGATGCTGAACCAACTGAGCCACCCAGGCGCCCCTCTCTTTTCCTGTTTGTTTTTGCACTCGCGAGCACCTGGCCCGCATCCAGACCGCGTCCCAGACCCGTGGAATCTGAACCCCTGGGCGTCCACCTGCCTTCATTTTCCAAAGCCTCCTTCCCACGCAGCACCGAGAGCCCCCTCGCCCTGTTCCCCTGGGCGTGTCCCCAGGCCCGACCCGTTATGAGTCTGGTGCATGGGCCCCAAGGCTTGCGAGCACGTTTCTTCAAAGCTGTGCACCCAGCATCCCAAAATCGTTTCGTTTTTTACCTAGGACCCCCTTACCGGCCGGACAGTGAAAGTCACAAAGACGTCACCCCGTGCTCCCGGGAGCTGGCGTCTCACACTGTCCATTCCCGGCCAGGGGCCGAGAAGGAACAACTTCGCCCCCGTTGGAAAGAAATCCTACTCCTTCCGTGGAATCTGCGGGTTCTACTGGAAATAATTATTGAGTGAACATTGCTTCTGGCTCCCTATGGTATATTAAAGCAACCGTATGGAAATAAAGATATTACCATGTTATTAATGCTCGTCGTTGATATATGAACACACAGCATGTGTGATGGGGTGTTGTGTTTAAATTGCAACAGCACGGAGATGTTTAATAAGGTACCAGCGGTCCTGGGTGCTCTGGGTCCCCCTCCCCCACCTCTCATAATTTTCAATATAATCTAAATTAAGCTATAAAGCATCATTACTTTTAGCAATTTTTAAAATCATCTTTCACCTTGGGAGACCTAACTCACAGCCCAGTGAAAATATTACAAGTAAATACTGTATTAAGAACATTGATTATTTTCCTTAATCCAATTGAAGCATATTGAGGCTTAAAGGGAAATTATGAAAAATCATAGACATGCCCGGCGGGCCTTCCCCTGGAAGCGTCTTCCGGCGGGAAAGAAACACGTCCCGGCTTTTTAGGGAGCGTCTTGCCCACAGCTGATTATTTTTGCCAAGTGCTTTCCGGGAAGGACATATCCGTGAGCTATGGTACCCAGGGCAGGATTGATAGCCGGAGTTTTAATCCAACTCTCTGCGAGGGTTTGGGGAAATTTGGAATCTTTCAGGAAGATAGATGGTTCCATTTCAGATGCAAACGCTATTTTTAAGTCATCGTCTGTGTATGACAAGTAGAATAAAAAGGACTTCAGGGCCCCCCCCCTCCCCCACCACCTCCGGCCGTGTGCTCAGCCCCGTGCCCGGGTTACAACGTATGCACCCGCCTTGGGGGGATGTCTTCACCAGAAAATCATTGCAAAGCAGGTGCATGGGGCTCCAGGCATGTTCCAAAGAGCCAGTCTTTGTCCAGCCCCGAACCTGAGTTTTAAGAGGAGAACCTAACAGGGGCTCTCGGGGGAGCTCGGTCAGTTGAGCATCCGACTTCCCCTCAGGTCACGATCTCAAGGTTCGTGGGTTCGAGCCCCGCATCGGGCTCTGTGCTGACAGCTGGGAGCCCAGAGCCTGCTTCCGATTCTGTGTCTCCCTCTGTCTCTGCCCCTCCCCCCACTTGCGCTGTGTCTCTCTCACTCTCAAAAATCGATGAAACATAAAAAAGAAATCAGAAAAAAATAAAGAGTAAAACAAAATAAAAGGAGAACCAAACAAGCCCAGTCTGTTGCTTTCCTGACATGCAACTTTCTTTACCTTGGAGGAAGCCGCAGAAAATGAGCCGTCCCTGCTGGGGCCCCAGGACGAGACATCAGACATTGGCCACAGACGGAGAAACAGGGTTATAACATTAGCAGGAAGCCTGGCTTGCCCAGGACGCACTGGAGAGTAGGAACTGAAAGGAAACCCCCCGAGTTTTGGCTCAAGTCCCCTGGATTAACTCGGGATATTGGGAATCTAGTTGAAGATACTCCTAAAAACTGTGGACTGAATGTTCACACGCCCCTCCAATTCATATACTGAACATTTAACCCCCCAACGGGACGGTATTCACAGGTAGGCTTTGGGGAGGGGATTAGATCATAATGATGGGGCCCCCAAAGTGGGACCAGTGCCCCCACAAAGGGACACTAAATCTTCCTCTCTCTGTCTCTTTCTGCCATGTGAACAGGTAGGCAGGAGCCTATAAAGTAGGAGGAGAGTCTCTCCAGGAACCAAAAAAACTGGCCAGTTTTTTAAGGAGACTTAAACTGAAGGTGTGAAATCTTTGATCCCATGGGTACCCATGGGACGCTGCTGTCCCTGTGGGCTGTGACAAGGGGTCCATGCAGGATGAATGAGAAGTCACGTGAGCTCTCTATCTTGCATGGGCACCCACGGGATGCTGAACTGTCCATCCTTCATGGACACCCGTGGAGCTGTGCTTTCCCTAGGGGACATGATGGGAGGGGGGTCCATGAATGATGAATAAGTTATGTGAACTCTCCATTCTGCGTGGAGGGACACTCATGGGGCTGTGATGTCCCCATGGGATGCGATGAGGGGTCCTTGGACAGGATACTAAGATTGAATTTGAAGCCATGGGAGAAAGATCAGTCTATGGAATTTTAAGACATTATATAGTTACAGTCATCAAAACTGTGTGATATCGGTGGAGAGAGGAACACACAGATCCACAGAAGGGGAAAGAGAACCCAGAAATAGACCCACACAAACATTTCCAAGTGATCTTTAACCGAGGTATAAAAATGATTCAATGCAGAAAGAAAACAGATAGTGGCCCACTAGACATCCATAGGCAAAGCAAAACCAAAAACAAAATCTCTGTCTAGGTCTCACAGTTGATACAAAATTTCACTCAAAATGTATTATGAACTTCAAAGGGAAACTTAAAACATCTAAGAAGAATAAAATAAACAGAGTATGAAATCTTTAGGGTATAGGGCTAGGCGGGATTCTTAAGAGTTGGCACCGAAAACACAATCCATAAAGAGAAAAAAATGATCATTTGGACCTCATCAAAAGACCCCGTTAGAAAATGAAAAGAAAGCTACAGAAGGGAGAAAATACTTGCTATCCCCATACCAACAAAGGAGTAGTATCTAGAATATATAAAGAGTTCTCAAAAGCCAACAATAAAAAAATGTTCAACACAATTCATCATTAGGGAAATTCAAATGAAAACCAAAATGAGATATTTCTACCTGCCTATCAGAACGGCTAACGTGCAAAATTGCGACCACGTGAAACGTTAAATATTGCTAAGGATGCAGAGAAATTAGATCATTCATACAGTGTTGGTGGTAAGGTAAAATCTTAAAGCCACTCTGGAAAAGAGTTGGGCACTTTCTTTTGAAAAAAAAAAAAAAAGTGTGCAACCATCATGTGACCCAGACACCCACCTCTGAAGGTTTCACAGCGATGATTCCATTTACATCGCGTCCTCGAAATGACGACACTAGCCAACGCCACATAAGTGGATCTGTGGACGTCACACTGGAAAGTCTATGATTCAAGCGTTTTAAGGATTTCTGGGGACACCAAGAAACACTCTTGGAGACAAGGAAGAAAGACTTATTCTTACACATCTCAGTTCCTCAGGGAAAAAGTCATTGCAGACCTCCAGGTGTTTCCACTCTCTTAGGATAGACGGTTACCGCGGAAATCAACGTTGGCGTTTTCCACGGTCACCGTGCCTTTGGGGCACAATCGTTTGTTGGCCCCGCTTCTCACGGTGCTGAGATGCTTCCTATAACAGTTGTTAATGGTATAATCTGTGCTGATAGAAATCTAGAATAGAATTACTTTCAGTGTGGTTTTTCTTCATCATTGTCACAGACCGGGTCTCACTCCCGTGTGTCAGCGGCTGTAACGGCGACGAATGAATGTGTCGTCGTAACGTCCACTGGTGGAAAACGTAGACGAGGCAGGGGTCCCATGAATCTTGCAATGCTCTGAATTCCGTTCCAACGGCGAACTGGTAATTTTCTGCCACGGCCCCTGCAAACCTGAGCTTGGTGGGGGCAGGTGCGTGGGACTTTTAATGGCGTGCAGAACATGGAAATTATTTCCCTGTAAGTGAGTGAACATACCCAACCCTTCATTAAATCATTACTGAGCAAACACAGTCCTGAAAAGAACAATCTTAATTTTTTTTAGTCTTTATTTAATTTTTAAGTTTATTTATTTGAGAGAGAGAGTGTGTGTGTGTGAAAGAGAGAGCAGGAGAAGGGCAGAGAGAGAGGGACAGAGAGACAGAACCCAAAGCAGGATCCCCACTGTCAGCACAGAGCCCGACGGCGGGGCTCGAACCCACGAACCATGAGGTCACGTCCTGAGCCGAAACTGAGAGTTGGATGCTCAACCAACTGAGCCAGCCAGACACCCCAAAACCCTACTCTTTTAACGATCTGTTGTGATACTTGATGGCTGTGTCTTTTCCGTTTCAGAATCCCCTGTGAAATGTCTCTTCCCTCTCGTATCTTACCATCGCCCCCCAAAATAACACACCGATTTCTCAGCACGGTACCCGCCCGAACGCCCACAAAAGTGTCTGCGTCCGGCTGAACCCCAGTGGTCGCTCAAATTTTGGTCATGCCTTTTTTGTTCCTTTCCTGAAAAGAAAAAGAGGCATAATTTCGATAATTACGCTTAACGCAGTGCTCTGTGGATGATGACTCTTTAGTGAACTACTTTAAATATTTAAGTTAAGTGCCACTTAAATATCTTGATTTTTATTATACCAGACACAGCTGCTTGAGAACAGCCAAGAATTTCTGGAAAAAAAAAAAAAAAGGAGGAAGGGGGGGAAGCAAGACGATTATAAGGTTATGTTTCCATTCAGAGACTTTTTGGATGCATCCCACCTACTCGAGCCATTACGTGATGTATGGTTCTCATGTGACTCATCCGCCAGGAGTCAAACCAACAAGTTTCTAGAAAGTCATAAAGCCAAGCGACACGAGACGTAACCCCAGACGTGGCCAGAGGCCACTTTGCAGCCGGTACGGGAGCTGGCGTTCGCGGGCTGCCAGACGGTCGTCCAGGTTTGGGGGTGCAGATCTCAGCCCATTGGGCCAGTATAGACGCGAGCTCCCACCATGGGATTTCCCCTCACCCCTTTATGCCTTAACCTCCTATTTTCCATCCTGTCATCTGGCCACACGTCCAGAGTGCCGACAAAAAGACCCAAACGCTGTGTATCTTTTACTTCTCTGACGCCCCCAAAGTCAGCATCACGGCCAAGAGCCCAGCCTCTCCAGGCACCCTTGGTGCAGACTCATTAAGGGGAGAGATCCGTGCAGTGCACAACCTTCACAACAGAGGCCGCCCTCCGTAAGGCACCGTCTCCGGAGGCAAGTAATCTGCTCCGGTCTAGAATTCTGTCGTCTGGGTCTCAAAGTCCCCGAGCCAGGCTGGCCGACCGCAAGGCCCAGCTGAGCCTGTCACCTGTTGTCCCTGAGACCGGTCGTCCTCTGAGAGCAATGAACGGTGCTCTCGGGGTCCTGGTCAGTGCGGGGGCAGCTCCCAGCAGGTCATGGCGAGAGTGAGTGGCGCCCTCCAAGCCCCTGGCCCGTCAAGACCTCACCGAGCATGGGTCACACCGAGGACGGCAGAACGAGGTCACCCGCGGCCGAGCAGGTGAACGCAGCCGAGAGCATCCCTTTGTCCTTGGTGGCCTCTCCCCACACTCCCGAGGTCGGAGCTCGCACACCATCGGTGACACCCGCCTGCCTGTCTTCTATCCACTCGGGACCCAACCACATCCCAACACCTGCTCCCCAAAGCTCCAAACTCAGAACCGGCCCCGCCCGCCAGTCTACACCGCAGTCCACAAACGGGTGGTGGAGGGAGGTAATTCCGGTCACTGGGAAACACCAGTGGCTCTTTAAGGACCGTCTTAGACACATTCTGTAAAAGGAAGTAACTTGTTTTCATTTCTTCCTTCCTTTTTTTTTTTTTTTTTTTTTTGCTGCTTCTTAATTTTCCCACCTGGAAGGCAGACGTGATGGCAGGAACAGCAGTAGCCATGTTGTGGCGCCCCTGAGGGAAACGCAAAAGGAGACGCCCATCCAGCCGACACGTTCGAGCCTGTCTGTCCCAGGCCTGTGCAGCCTCCCTACAGGCTTCTGGTTCCCGGAGAGAGAGAGAAAAGTCGCAGGGAGCAGGCACCCGTTCCAGGAACAGTGGGAGGCACACTTCTGACACTCCCGATGTCCGTTCCAGCGGCAGGGGTGGGGGGCAGGATTTGGATTCCTCTCTCACGGTCTGGATGACTGACCACAGGAGCTAGGAATGAAAAAGACAGAAAATCAGAAACCAGGAGACCGTGGATGGAAAACGCAGCCATGGCCTTGCCAAATCAGTGGACACACGGCCTTGGGGGTGGGTTCACATATTTAAGGAGCCACGTGGGACCATCGTAAACATATTTCAGAGGAACGCTAGACGTGGCCGGAAGGAACAGGGGAAGGGCTGACGGGATGATGCGCTCTGGCTGCCAGGGGTGAGCTGGGCCTTCCTAACGTCACAGTCTAGCATAC